>NW_015507150.1:25691-31073 GCF_001515645.1 Sinocyclocheilus grahami
TATCGGCCAAAATTTTCATATCGGTGCATCCCTAATATATATATATATATATATATATTTGTTTTTTCAGTTTTTTTTTAACATTGTGTTTGGTACATTTTGTACTCCTCAAAGTTTTATTAAATATTTATTTATTTTAATGCTATAGCCCCTCATTTATGAACGCAAATCATTTAAACTGAAATGGTAAATTTTTTGGTTATTAGAATTTGAACAAAAATAATTTTATTAAGCTGTAGATATTTTTTTACTACTGTACAATTCTTATTTCTAAATATTTAAAATAGGTAATACATATCACCTTTTGGACCCAATTTCATTAATACACTGAGCAGAGAGTCAGTGCTAAAAAAAAGATTTAAATAAAACCTTTAAAACTTTTTAATGTCCAACACAAAAGCCCTACACAGTGAAAATAGCTCTTAATAAGAAGGTTTTAGTAGAATGTGCTGCAAAGAACTACTAGACCTTTATAAGCGTAGGCTATATAATCACACAGTTGTCAGATATTTGTCATTTGAATGGCTGGCCACTCAATGACCTTTCAGATGCTGTGTGCTGAAAGAGTTGCTGTAGATCAGAGAAAGAGCTAGTGCACTGCACAGCCACTGGCCTCAAGAGAGTGAGCGGCAGGGTATTTATAGCCCTACTCGTCCCCAGCTGCATGGCTCCTACACCCCGCTAACAGGCAATTGGGCAACACAAGCTCACCCCCCCAGCAACCCACCACACTAACGTCCATAATGCAAACAGACATCTGGACATCAGCAGCCCTCAAAAGAGAGAGAAAAATGATCAGGGGAGGCAGGAAAAAGAGAAAACGGCTGAGAGAGAGCAAGAAAAAGACCTTCCATCACACCACATTCAGTGCGTTCACCTCTGGAATTTATAAACTAGTACTCGCTAGACATTTTAAAATCACAGAAAAACAATACAAAACCATGATTCTAAGAATATTTCATTCTCCATCACCATTTCCTTCAGAGTGTTTGAGGTCAACTTCCACAAAAAATTCCTTCTGACAATAATAATAATAATAATAATACAAATTTAAATTTGATTGCTTTAAATATGCTTAATTTGTCACATTTTGCACTCCTCAAAGTTTAATTAAATATTCATACATTTAAATGCTATATCCCCTCATTTATGCAAATGAATCATAAACTAAAATGGCAAACTTTTAGTTATTAAAATGTAGTTTTATTGGTTTTTATTACTGTAAAATTCTTCTTATTATATATTTATTATATGAATTTTATATTTATATAAATTATAAAATAATAATAATAATAATACATTTATAGCATAATATTTAAGGAGAACTGTGTTATGAGTAAATTAAAAAAAACAGACAAATGTTTTTTTGAGAGTTGTTTATAATTATAATAGAAACATTACCAAGCATCTGGTATAAAAATTCGCCCCAGGTCCATGAACGCAGTATAATAAATAATAAATAAAAAACTATTCCCATACAATAAGAAACAATTGCAACAGATTAGCAAGCTGTCATGCCAGTTCAGCACCACAAAACTGACCGTCCCTTTGGCCCAATGTCTATCTTTTTAAAACAAAAAAGGGTCTGAAAAGTCCTGCATTTTGTCAGCTTTGCAGAGCTGAGCTTTCCTCTCCCCATTATCAATATTAATTAGCATGTTTGGCTGTCTATGAATACGGTTAAGCCTTTTTTCCAACAGCCAGGGGGCCATTTGTATTGGGTCAAGTGTGGAATGCTGCCAGCATAGGCAAACATTTGGCGAAAGGCTCGGCTGCATGTCCTGTGAAACTCTGCAGACGGAGAGAGTGTCTGTCTAGAAGGCGGCCACCCCTCCTCACCGTTTTCCTAATTGGTTTTCAGTGAGGGCAAGGCAAATTAAATCTAGCCTATTACAGCTATGCTATTCAATTAGCCTTTGCTACTCCCATGCACTAAGAGGCAGAGATAGAGAATCTGCACTCATCTATTCGGTGCGCTACTCAAATTAACATGGGACCACCAGAAAGAGAGAACAGCACTTGGAGAAAAGGAGAAGAAGAAATTGGAGTTCTTTGAAGTGCAGATGTGATCATACAAAGCTGCAAATATAAATTTTTGGTCATATTTTACAGTAAAAGTTTGGGAGGTTTATACGGTATATGCAATACGGTTCAAAGTTTGGGGTTGGTATAAGACGTTTTAATGTTTTTGAAAGAAGTCTCTAATGCTCAACAAGGCTGCATTTATTTGATTAAAAATACATTAAAAACTGTGACAGTAAAACACTGCAAAATATTATTACAATGCAAAAGAACTGTCTTCTATTTTAATATATTTTAAAATGTAATTTATTCCTGTGATGGCAAAGCAAAATTTTCAACACTCATTACTCAATGTCACATGATCCTTCAGAAATCATTATAATATGATGATTTGCTGCTCAATAAGCATTTCTTATTATAATCGATGTTGAAAACAGCTGCTGATTAATATTTTTTGTGGAAACCGTGACACACTTTTTAGGATTCTTTGATGAATAGAAAGTTCAAAAGAACAGAATTTATATGAAATAGAGATCCTTTGTAAAATTATAAATGCCCTTTGTCAATTTCAGTAATTTTAAAACATCCTTGCTGAATAAAAGTATTAATTTTTATAAATTAAAAAGTATTTAAAAAAACAACTCACTGACCCAAAACTGTTATATGTGCCAGAAAAAAAAGATACACTCTGTATGTTACCATTTAAAAGTCATCAAAAATAGTAATAATAATAATATTAATAATAATAATAATAATAATAAAATACAATAAAACAAAGGCAAGTATGGGAATTATATATAAAAAAACTAATCTTATATCTTATATTTGAATTTTGTCAAAATACCTCTTCCCTAGATTACACAAACATTTTGGCAAATTCATAACTATGTCAGCAATTTTAATGATTTAAATCCCTAGGTCATAAGGTTTTTAAGATCATAAGAAATTCTGTGTTGAAAAGTGTATTGAAACTTTTGTCTGGTGTTTGAGTCTGGACATCAAGCCGTGATCCTGTTTTCTTTCTCTCTCTCTCCGTCGCTCTCCTTTTTCTTTCTGCTGTCCTAAAAAATAATAAAATAAAGTGTGGAGGTGTAAATAAAGACATGTTCAATAAGACCTATTCAAAGTGAGAAATGTACTTTTCTTTTCTATGCAGTGCCTTCTGTCTTGTATCAGAACACAGAGAGGAAAAAGGAAGGACAAAGATAGCAAAAGAAAACAAAAACCTTTAGAAAGCTTGTAGGTGACCTTATTCCTTTAGCTGCTTTGTGGCATCACAAGCAGCCTCTTAAAACCTCATAAAATTGCTCAAAGCCATAATGTCCTTTAACACAGGCTATGAAAACACTGCTTTCACAAATGCTGACATTACTGTAACGCTTGGAGGAATGAACTTCAGGAAAGAATGTAAGATTATGATTACAGCCTCAGCTAAGTAAAGAGGACAATAACAATAGGTCACATACTCGTTAGCACATTAACGGTCTCTGTGGAACTCCAGCAGTGAAGATGAATCGAAAGGAGTGAAGATAACACTCGAAAAAAGACAAAAAAGAAAAGACAAGCATTTATCTGAGGGTACAGTGGGACAATATTTATGCTGACATAATGATGTGTGAAATGAAATTGATCAGAACTGCAGTGAGAATTAATTAGCTCTGCAGAGTAAACAAGGGTCCTTTCAGCCCTTTTCTTCCTATTGATCAGCACTCCAGAAGAAAAACAGACATATAAAATATTTTTAAAATGAAGCAGCTAAACTTTCAAAACCAGATCCAAAAAAAAGTGAAAATTCATATACAAAAATAAATCATCATTCACTGAAAATATATTATCTCCTATGGTGGAGGGCAATATTTTCATACATTTTTGTTTTAAATTGCTGCATTTTTCCTCACACAGACTTAGCGTTTCATTCTAAAAAACTTGGAATATAGCACCAGATTACTTTTATAGTGATTTTTAAAAAAATAATTATTTTATTCAGCAAGTTGCATTAAATTGATCAAAAGTGACAGTAAAAACATTCACAATGTCTTAAAGGCCTTCATCTATTTTCACTATACAAAAAGAGCTACAAAATATCTCATTTTGTGTTCCGAGGAAAGAAACAAATGCAGCTTTAGAACAACATTATGAGGAGTAGCTAAATTGCAGAATTGTTGTTTTTGTGGTGAGCTATCACTTTAAATGAATGACCACAATTTAAAGAGAACAGAAGTGTAAAATATGAACACTGCAGGCTACATCACACCACAGATTTGCTCAGTAATAAGTTGATTAATTACGGCGCATAATGATACAGTTCTAATCTCTCATTTCTGATCTATTTTTTTAATCACATCGTTTAGACTCAATGCCTCATAATTCCAGTTCCGTTAGCCGCCGAGCAGCTGTTTCCAATCTGTCCCAGATCACTGAAGAAATCCCTGACAACATCACATCTTGAGCCAGTGCCCAGCAAGCTAAGAAAAAAGCAACGCTACATTTGCCCAGAAAAGGTGGATCCAAACAAGTCTACAACAACATATGGCATATCCAAAAAAACAAGTCATCAGCTAGTCAGCTAAACAAACAAACAAAAAGTACTATCAGCTGTTTGAGAGAATTTAGCCTAAAGAAACCTTATGAGAGTATATATCAGTATTGGAAAATGTATAAATATGTTTATAATTATCTATTAAGAGGTTCGTAAGTAGCAAAAGCCAAATGAAGGCAACTCAGAAAAGGATTTCTCATTATAACACACTCAGAGCAGAACTATCACTTTCTCTCAAACATATACATACACAATAATTAAGAATCGTCTAGACAACTAACACAAAGAAACTTCATTATAGTGAAGTCACATACTGGCAGCCACCGTCTCACAGTACACTGTCTTTATAAACAAACCTCTCAGAAAATCTCCGATACACCTCCGATTTGATTCCGGCTCAGTTTTTCAGGAGGCTGTAGTGATGTGCTGTTCTTTTTCCTTCTCTAATGATGGCTAAAGGCTAGCATGTATATGCTTAGACTGTCAGGATGACTTCAGTGAGCAGCAATAGAAAGGAACTTTTCCTCTAATCCACTCACATCACTGTCAATCCAGACTTATCACATCCACAGCAGGCCAGCCACCACAGATCAATTTTACGCCTCTTAAAGAAAACAAATCATCACAAACCAAACTTTCATTGATCTTTTGAAACTAAAAAGTCAATGTACTATACACAGAGTCATATTTAGAACCCAAAACTCCAGTTAAAATAGCTGTGACTCTGCAGCCTAAACAAGTATATATATATATATATATATACATACATACTGTACATACATACATACATACATACATATATACATACATATATACATACA
>NW_015507150.1:31346-38668 GCF_001515645.1 Sinocyclocheilus grahami
AAGAAATTAATACTTTTTTTCATCATGGATACATGAACTTGATCAAAAGTGACAGTAAAGACAAAAAAGCACTACAATTTTCAAAATTGATAATAAGAAATTTTTCTTGAGCAACAAATCAGCATATTAATGATTTCTGATCATGTGACACTGAAGAGTAATGGCTGCTAAAAAAAAATCAGCTTTGCCATCACAGAAATAAAGAACATTTTAAAATATATTAAAATTAAAAAAACTGTTATTTTAAATTGTAATACTATTTTACAATAGCCTTGCTGAGCATAAGAGCATAAATTTAACTGAATTTGGTAGAGTGCACAAAAGTCTCAAAAAATGTAAAAATAAAAAATTGTCATGAAAAACTAAAATATGTTTCACTTAAAGGCAGGGTAAGCGATTTCTGGTAGCCAATGTTGATATTTGAAATCACCAAAACAAACACCGGCTCGGCTAATTTCCGTCCCATGCACTGAAAGCTCTCTCTTCCACATCATGAGTAGACACGCTCCTTATTGCTGATTGGCTACAAGTTTGTTTTGCTATTCGGCCCGAATCAGTTTTCTAAAGTGTTTTTGAAAAATTACATACCCTACCTTTAACTATCATTACAAATCGACCACAAGAAAAAACTAAAATTATATGTTTTTTTAATGTATGACTAGACTGTCCCTTTCTATCTACATGTGTAATTCTACTTAATTCTATTTATGTTCCTGTAGCTCAGTGGTAGAGCATTGTGTTAGCAACACAAAGGTTGTGGGTTCAATTCCCAGGGTACACACATATTGGTAAAAAATGTATAGCCTGAATGCACTGTAAGTCGCTTGGGATAAAAGCGTCTGCTAAATGCATAATTTATTTATTTAATTTAGTTCAAAACCCTTAATAATGTCTAGAGCCATTTTCACTTTCTCTTGTGGGTGTCTTGTATTCAATAACAGAGGTCTAGTAAATAGAAATTAGCTACATGCTTTGAAGCACCAATTACTTTTAATGAATCATTTACTTAAGCATAAAATCACACAGATGCGTAAATATCTAGCATACATGACAACAAACAAACAAATGTTCTGGCTTAAAAAGAATGTGAACACAAACAAGCCGTCAGTGTCCAAAAAGTTGCCGGATGTGACACCAGATGTCCCGCCGTCATCACATGGGGTGGGTGTTTTTGGATGATTACAGGGCGAGCTTTGAAGCTTTGGCTGTCACTGAGAACATCACTGTATAACAGAGGCGGCCTCCCAAGCTCAGCTCTACTGAAAGGTGTTACTTCATATGAGTGTGAATCCCAACATGATTGGATCAACAGGTCCTCTGCTCTCATATGCTCAGGTCATAAGCAATCACACAGAGAGCTAAATCCTGTCTCGCATGCAGCCTTAAAACTAGCTGGTGTTCGTCTAATCACAGGCAAAAAAAAAAAAAAGATATTGCAATTGGCACTGATTCTCAGGTCCCAGACTAGTGTTAAATGAGGACCTGTCCCAATTCAAGCTTTGCAGTTCATACGGCACACAAATACGGCAAGAGACAGTGAACATCTTAAAGGGGTCATATGATGAAAACAAAAATGCTGCAAAAATGGCCCACATTTACATGTCAATAAAACCTAAACCAAGAAGGTCTATAATGCCTGAAGTAAGGTATTAAAAAGCTATTAAAGTCGTGTTTATATACTGGGCTGATAAAATAAGCATTTCTGATAAAGAATTAGCCGATTTGTTTGCAAGGTTAGAACCATTATAATGTAAATTAGATATCTATGGAACAACTATATTATCCACCGTGAAGTCCTTCAGAAACATAAAACGGCAAATGAGACAGCTTAAAAACTACAACAACCTCAACATAGACAGATCTGGGACCCCAATAAATCATGAAAAAAAATCATGTCATATATTCTTATGAAGTAGTTGCAGATTTTATTTAAATAATGCTATTTTCAAAATGTTCATTTATTCAAATTCCTTAGAATCAGCATAAATCTGGTAATTGTGAAAATGAATTTATATTTAAACACTTAAAACACAGAGACATGTTCAAACATAGTGAACAGATTCAAATATGGACAGCTGAGGAACAAGCAAGGTTTCATTAATTAAAATGTATTAGAGGATTAAATACAATAAACTGTTATTTAAAACTGCTATATAAAAATGTATTTAAAATACATTGAATTTATTAGTGCTATCACATCAAAGCTAATTTATGTGTGACTGACAAATATATTAGTTTATATTACAACTGTGTGACCCAAGTGGATGGAAATTCATATACATATAAATCTTAAATATAGGCTACAAATATGTTTTGAGTCTTGCATTTAAGCCTGGTCTTTAACAACATCCATATACCGTAGTATTTACTATTTTATTTACATAAGCAGCCACCTTATGTAGTATTTACATACTACATTTACATTTTACATCTGAACTTCAGCCTTAGATTTTCATTTTGTTACAAAAATGAATAATAATACCCAATTAGTAACTGAATGGTGGTGCAGACTCTCTAGACCCCTGTAGAACATCACCGCCTCTGTGCTGTGTTTGTATAATTAAAAATCAGAAGCGAATCGTGGTTCTCAGAGGAGAACCTGGATATAATCAGTCTTTTTTTATTATTTTTAATATATCTGCTTGGATTGATGACAGTCCAGATCAGTGACGCTGGAAGTGAAAGAGCGGCTATTCCACCGGCAGATCTGAAGCAAGCCGACTAGCTGGGCTGAATTCCCAGTACTGTGAGACAGCAGGGCTAAATAGAATGTCAAGGTTATCTCTTAGTAACGCTGGCCTGAGCTGTGTTTTATTTGTCCCAATTAAAGCCAATTAAACAGCTGGAAATTACAGCGAGATGAGATCTGTCTCCTCTACGGGAATACCGGGTCAGGGTTCGATTTATTACACTATCATGAACATCAGGTTTCACTGTGGAGTGTTACGTGATATTGGAGTTCCTTGGACACACTGGCTTAGGGTGTTCCCACATGTACGCAAGACTAATATAAACTCCATAAACTCATTATGGAAGCCCTTGGGAAGGCAGAGCTAAATGACAGCATTTAAAAGAAATACATCTGGGAGAAAGCAGTGTACATCATAATACTGAAGAAAAGATCTTGCGCTATTGTCATTTTATTGCAACTCCATTGTAATTGCATTAAAAGTGTAACCAACACATTTTTCAAAATGTCTCTTTTTGTGTTTTATTAGAAATGAAGTCCTAGAGGTTTGGAACAACAATAAGCGTCATTTTAATTTTATTTTTGGTCAACTTCCTTTAAAGCAGTAGTTCAATCTAAATGAAAGTAAATTTGCTGAAAATGTACTCACCATCAGGCTATCCAAGATGTAAATGAGTTTGCTTCTTCATTTTGGAGAAATTTAGCATTACATCACTTGTTCACCAATGGATCCTCTGCAGTGAATGGGTGCCGTCAGAGTGAGAGTCCAAACAGCTGATTAAAGCATCACAATAGTCCACAAGTAATACACACTACTCCAGTCCAACAATTAATATCTTGTGAAAATCTGTGTTTTTAATAATCAAATTCATTAAGACGTTTTAAACCGTTGTTTTCGCCTAAAATACGAGTGCTCAATCTATAGTATTGCTTTCTCCAGTCAAAGTCATTTCGTCTGAATCAGGAGAGAAATATGCACAGATCAAGTGCCGTTTACGAGCAAAAGCAGTCCAAAATAGTTCAAAACAAACATGTCAGTGGATTTTGATGTGTGGGGACAACGGGGAATGAACTTTTACACTGGAGGAAGTGTTAGTATGGATTATGGCCAGAAGTGATGTCTAAAATTAAAATGCCTTAATGATGGATTTGTTTCTTACAAACATGCAGCTTTTTACTTCACAAAACATTAATTAATGTACTGGAGTCGTGTAGGTTACTTGTGGATTATTCTGATGTTTTTATCAGCAGTTTGGACTCTCATTCTGACGGCACCCATTCACTGCAGGGGATCTATTGATGAGCAAGTGATGTAATGCTAAATTTCTCCAAATCTGTTCTGATGAAGAAACAAACTGGGGCCAGTTGCATAAACTTAGCCACCATCTTTAGACTGTGTCTTAAAGGGGTCATATGATGCTTTTTTAAAGATCATTATTTTGTGTATTTGGTGTAACAGAATATGTTGACATGCTTTAATGTTCAAAAAACACATTATTTTTCAAATACTGTGATGTAGATATGTGGGGGCGTGTTAGAACGAGCCGTTTTAGGGGGGCATGGCAGAGTCTTAACTTTGATAAAGAATATCTCTTTGGGTTTGAGACTTTAGTCTTTGCAACTTCAGGGATCTTATCTATGCACAATCAGCTTGTAACACTTCAAAGAGAAAGGAAAACTTGAAATCGCATCATATGACCCCTTTAAGAACTCGTTTGACCAACTAGCAGTTGCCAAAGGGTAATAAGACCAATCTACCTTTTCATAACTGAATTTAAAAAGCTATGACCAGTCTTGAAGAAAAACAATTAGTTTACTAACCTTTTAAGACTAGTCCAACCAGCCCCTGATCTACATCTTGGATGGCCGGAGGGTGAGTACATTTTCAGCAAATTTTCATTTTTGGTGATCTATTCCTTTACGTGTGAACACACAAACACTCCTCCACAGTAAAACATCTGTCCGCACACATAAATATAGTCTTCTCTATTATCTTCTAAATTCATTTGTATGCAAACACCAGCCACTGACTTGCATCTGTCTTCGCTTGCTCTTCTCTCACCTTCGCTCCACCTTCTTTCTCTTCCTCTCTCACTCTCCATCTTTCTTTCCCTCTGTGCTTTCTTCCTTATCCCTGTCCTCCTCTCACATGCACACACACACTTCATAATTCACAAGCATGTCCATTTCCTCAGTAGCTACACACTTCTCCGAATAGGCTCATGTCGTTGACTGCTGTTCATCACAAAAATCAAAGTCAGCACACATACAGAGTGGACACTAGCAAATCTAAATCTAACACTAAATCCTCTTCGCTGAAGAAGAATCAAATATAATCCCAAAAACACAGCATTTTAGGCAGAACGAAAGAACGATGGACATGTAGTAACAAGCACCTGCCTGATGAGACTCAAAGAACGTGTGTGATAGTGCACTTTAACCCCAGTTGAACAACACTATAATAAGATCCTGGTTGAGCATTTCCCTCTACTGGACCACAAGAATGAGAGATGGGGTGCCAGTTATGTAATCTGGACATGACTGCCGCTCTTCATATAAGAAAGGCAGGGATGGAGGGAATAAGGCAGAGAGAGAGAGAGAAAGACACGTGCCCTGTACTGCCAGCAGAGCACTAAGCATCACCAGAATCCAGTTATTACAGCACGGTCTAAAAAAATGAGGGCCCTTTAATGATATTATTAGTATAATTTAAAGTCATATCTACCTAATGAAGCCTTTAATGCTGAAGTGGTTCTTTGTGTTCAGGAACAAAGATCTCGTTCTGCTATTGTTGCGATTAATCTGATGGCATTTAGAACAATTTTTCTTACACGCCACCTGCTTCACGTAACCCGAACAAGTGATAGATTCACAACATACTGCAGGTAATTGAACAAAAAACATCTGAAGCATCACAGTGTGTGTGACCTAATATTCAAATCAGTCATCCTACCTTCATTCACTAATTACTAAAGCGAACAACGAGGTCTGCAATAGAGTGCAACAGTGCCCGCCCACGTGTTGCGGAAATATATATATTTTTCATATTCATTTGTCCATAAGGATTTTAAAAATGTCTTTGTTAAAAAAGTTATAAGCTGTGGGGTCGCAAGCATGACAAGCTTTGTGGCCATGATTTAACTAAATTAAAAAGAGGGAATGAATTAGTACAGTGTGGCATGATGTAACTAAAACGAGGGAACTAATTAACAAAACATAGCTACAGATTATTAAATCACAGGAACAAATTATTTATGTGTGGATTTGATATTCATTTGTTCCTTCACATGTCGTGTGTGTGGCTCTGTAATGAGCCATGAGGCTCACAAGGTGAATCACAACATCACAAACTTTGATTTGAAGGGGGAAAAGTATTTGGAAATTAGACAAAAAGACAAAGTAATAAGACTAGTGCTGTCAAATCGATTAATTGTGATTAATCGCATCCAAATGATAAATTTGTGTTTACATAATATATGTGTGTGTACTGTATTTTTATATGTATATATAAATACACACACATACATGTATTTAAGAAATATTTACATGTTGTATACATTACATATTCATATTTCTATGTGATTTACATTATATATAAATATGTATTACATATATTTCTTAAATATATACATGTATGCATGTGTGTATTTATATATACATATAAATATTCACAGTACACACACACATAGTATGTAAACACAAACTTTTATTTTGGATGCGATTAATCGCGATTAATCGATTTTACAGCCCTACTTGTAGCTCACAGTGGGCCTCATTTATCAATCTAACGTAGAAACGAGAGCAGATCCGTACGCACAAATCATTTGCGTCTAAACACCCCGGTTTAGAAGCCACACCCCTAGAGTTTACGACACGGAGAAACGAAACCCGGCCAAAAAGAGGAAGTAATCTCATCAAAGAGAAATTGATCTTACTCCAAAAACACCCGCTAACCTTGTAATTGCAAACAATTAGGCTACATTAATTTGTCATTTATATTAAAATATTGGTACATATACAGTAAATAGCCTATTTGTTCTCCTCACTCTACAACAAATATCTTAAATGTAATGGTATTCAGAACAGAACAAGAATGAAAAATAAATAGTTATAAAATGATATATTAAACTATAAAATAAAACACAAATTAGGTTATAGTGGCATTCATTATAAACAGCATACATATGTCAAGCAAAACTGAAACGACATTGGGCTCGAGCCTGTCTCATACCACAAGAATCCAAATGTATCCATTTTTGCAATATTTGTAACATTTGTTTGCATAACTATTATTCTAATGTAGCCTAAACATGGCTTTATACTTCACTCATGTTCTAATATCTGTGTAAAATCCTTCACATGTGTAAAAATGTTTGTTTGGGCGCTGCACGCTGATTTTACAGCTGACCTTTTAAAATAAACAGTATAACTTTTATGTTTGGTTGACTGCATTTTAGTTTGATGATGAATGGCTGAAATGTAAGGCAACACTAGAACTATTTGTGTGTGCATGAGGCGCCTGTGTGATCAGATGGATTTAATCAAATAAAGATATAAAGAAATTTAATAAAATGCATTAAGAGTGTCACAAAAACGAGTGTAGCCTATACTTGTTGCACAGTGTTTTTTTCCC
>NW_015507150.1:38764-41425 GCF_001515645.1 Sinocyclocheilus grahami
AAAAAGACATTCTAATCTTACTGGTTAACGATCGACTAATGAGCTTCGTTTGATGGCCAGGAAAATAAAAATGAACAAAATGATGTCATTCTAGAATTCTCCACCACATTTACTATGCTGCACACAAGTTCGGGTAACTCAAAAACTTGCGTACACGAGCTGAGACCAGACGTGAGATTTGATCGTAGCCACCGCTCACGTCCATATTGATAAATTCCAAGCTTTGCGTTGAAACGACCGTACGCTCAATTTTTTGTTGTACGTTCGTTTTGTAAATGAGGCCCAGTAAGTCTGTCTTAAAAGGTTTATAAATTATCATTCATAAAATAAAATATTGTTCATAAATTATCAAATTTCATTTTAAGAAATGGCCTGTATAGCCTGTATCTGAAATGCTCAAATCATATGCACCAGACTCATTTTCACTGATGATATGACTGACAAACAAAAAAGGTGGGGGTTAGTAGGCAGATGCTGTGAGAGTTGAGACTCAAGCTGTGTGTAAAAGGTGTTATATTCTTCTTAATATTCTATGAGCTCTGAGAGAACACATTTCACGTAATTGAGACTGTTTATATGGCATAAAGTGCTTTACCACAGAACAGCACTACCAAATTAATCTTTCTATAACAAACTAAATCATAACAACAGTAGAAGTTCAACAGCATCCCTAACAGTATACACATGCTGTTGTGATAATAGGCTACTACAAATGCTCAAAGTTTGCATGTAGGTTACAGGTCCATTTTCCACATAGACAAGCTCCAAGAAGTGAAAACTTTCTGAGAATGCAATACTTTATCATCATTGCACCCCTGAGTGAGACATCTAATACCATATTGCATCATTGTTCTAGGAATTAATGTACTGTATGTCAATTTGTACAGGACAAAATGCCTACCTAATGGGAATAAAGTTAAAGACCAGTACACTAGGGTTGTAAATTTTTTTTTCGAATTTCGAAAATTCGTCGCATAAAAAAAATTCAAAATCCACATTTGAATGCAAAAACGTTGCATTCGAATTTAAGGTCTGCGTCAGCCGTCAGGCAGCCTTATCAGTGGCGCACGAGATGCGATGATGATGTATGTGTCATTGACTGCATTTGAATGCTTTTGTTAGCCTATCCAGTTGAACCCACTAGAGGCGGCGCTGCTTGGTTGTTCATTCATATATTGTGGAAAACGAGAGCATCAGTGTGGAGAAGATGTTGTTGTTTACGTCAAAACTGAAACCAAGCCGTTTACACAGAATGCATATTTATCACATTTTCTAGAGGGATATCTATCGGTGTTGCACTCGCGTCTCGCACATGAGAGCGGCATGTTTAGAAAGCCATGTAAAATTAATGCAAGTTCAACTTTTAAAAAACATGTCTAAAGACGTTATGGCGGTTTTCCCCCATCCCACTGTATCTCATGTTTTTAAATGAAGAAAGTAGCCTACTCTTTGTGATTAGTTTTAGGTCCTTTGTATTAAACTATACATACATGCATGGTGCTGTTTTTTTTTCTAATTGTTTAAGCAACTTTATAAATTATATATGGTTTATAAAAATTATTTTAAACATTATGCACTTTTTTTCAAACATAGTCATGTTATTTTATTACGCTTTGAAGAAACGTGCATAATATTTTGCTCGATGCGCCCTCTTATGGCCTCAGGAGATAAGCCAAAAGCTTTTTTCCCCCTAACTGAAATTATGCCTTATAAATTCGAATATAATTCGAATTTTGATTATATTTAAGTGGAAAATTCAAATTTAGTTTTTCAGTCGTTTTGACAGCCCTAATGTTTTTGCTAGTAGAGAGCAATGCAAAGCACTCAAAGTGAAACTTGAATGCGAAGCATGAAGAGTTTTATGCACCTTCTGTGTTTGTGGCATCCGGTGCGTGAGCTGAGACACCACAGGATGTGAGCGTACGTTTGATATCTCAGTAGAGACATTTAACTGTAGGGACAGGCTGTCAGAAACTCTTCACTCATGCTGTATTCTTACTGATGCTCTGGTAAGGCTTTTGCCTTTCCTTCAATATGGTTTTGGGAATGTGTAACTGTGTTTATTTACACTTTAATTTTGCACATTATAAAGATACAGAGAGACGTTGTGGCTAAATATTCAATTGAATCTACTTAGATTTGGTTTAAATGCTCAACCATATTTTGAAATTACTGAAGGCCAATGTTTTTGTGTATTTGTCTGTGCAGTTGTGTCTGCGAAGGCAGCAGGCGAGTGAGAAGCTGAATGAATGGGCCATCTTCAATGATAAATATAAGGAGCTGTGTGAATGGCTGACGCAAATGGAAAGCAAAGTATCCCAGAATGGAGACATCAGCATCGAAGAGATGATTGAGAAATTACGAAAGGTAGCGATTAAATGTTACATTTCTTTTGTGTTATATATATATACAGTATATATATATATTTATATATATAGAATGTTAAACATAATGGGAATGTTTTTCCATGTCCCTCAGGACTATCAGGAGGAAGTGGCGGTGGTTCAGGAGAATAAACACGAGCTCCAGCAGCTGGGTGAACGTTTAGCTCGGGCCAGTCATGAGAGCAAAGCCTCTGAAATTGAACACAAACTCGGTAAAGTCAACGAACGCTGGCAGCATCTGCTCGACCTCATTGGGGCCAGGTACTGTAACACACAC
>NW_015507150.1:54262-102307 GCF_001515645.1 Sinocyclocheilus grahami
AAACTGAAACCAAGCCGTTCACACAGAACGCATATTTATCACATTTTCTAGAGGGATATCTATCGGTGTTGCACTCGCGTCTCGCACATGAGAGCGGCATGTTTAGAAAGCCATGTAAAATTAATGCAAGTTCAACTTTTAAAAAACATGTCTAAAGACGTTATGGCGGTTTTCCCCCATCCCACTGTATCTCATGTTTTTAAATGAAGAAAGTAGCCTACTCTTTGTGATTAGTTTTAGGTCCTTTGTATTAAACTATACATACATGCATGGTGCTGTTTTTTTTTCTAATTGTTTAAGCAACTTTATAAATTATATATGGTTTATAAAAATTATTTTAAACATTATGCACTTTTTTTCAAACATAGTCATGTTATTTTATTACGCTTTGAAGAAACGTGCATAATATTTTGCTCGATGCGCCCTCTTATGGCCTCAGGAGATAAGCCAAAAGCTTTTTTCCCCCTAACTGAAATTATGCCTTTTAAATCTGAATAGAATTCGAATTTTGATAATATTTAAGTAGAAAATTTGAATTTAGTTTTTCAGTCATTTTGACAGCCCTACGGAACACTATGTACAATAATTTCATTATATCATGTCCTTATTTGAATCTATACCTTCCACATAATATGATGTAACAGATGAGGTCTTGTCACATCACACTACCGGGAGATATACAGGTGCATCTCAATAAATTAGAATGTCGTGGAAAAGTCAATTTGATTCAACTCAAATTGTGAAACTCGTGTATTAAATAAATTCAGTGCACACAGACTGAAGTAGTTTAAGTCTTTGGTTCTTTTAATTGTGATGATTTTGGCTCACATTTAACAAAAACCCACCAATTCACTATCTCAACAAATTAGAATATGGTGACATGCCAATCAGCTAATCAACTCAAAACACCTGCAAAGGTTTCCTGAGCCTTCAAAATGGTCTCTCAGTTTGGTTCATTAGGCTACACAATCATGGGGAAGACTGCTGATCTGACAGTTGTCCAGAAGACGATCATTGACACCCTTCACAAGGAGGGTAAGCCACAAACATTCATTGCCAAAGAAGCTGGCTGTTCACAGAGTGCTGTATCCAAGCATGTTAACAGAAAGTTGAGTGGAAGGAAAAAGTGTGGAAGAAAAAGATGCGCAACCAACCGAGAGAACCGCAGCCTTATGAGGATTGTCAAGCAAAATCGATTCAAGAATTTGAGTGAACTTCACAAGGAATGGACTGAGGCTGGGGTCAAGGCATCAAGAGCCACCACACACAGACGTGTCAAGGAATTTGGCTACAGTTGTCTTATTCCTCTTGTTAAGCCACTCCTGAACCACAGACAACGTCAGAGGCGTCTTACCTGGGCTAAGGAGAAGAAGAACTGGACTGTTGCCCAGTGGTCCAAAGTCCTCTTTTCAGATGAGAGCAAGTTTTGTATTTCATTTGGAAATCAAGGTCCTAGAGTCTGGAGGAAGGGTGGAGAAGCTCATAGCCCAAGTTGCTTGAAGGCCAGTGTTACGTTTCCACAGTCTGTGATGATTTGGGGTGCAATGTCATCTGCTGGTGTTGGTCCATTGTGTTTTTTGAAAACCAGCATCAATGCACCCATTTACCAAGAAATTTTGGAGCACTTCATGCTTCCTTCTGCTGACCAGCTTTTTGAAGATGCTGATTTCATTTTCCAGCAGGATTTGGCACCTGCCCACACTGCCAAAAGCACCAAAAGTTGGTTAAATGACCATGGTGTTGGTGTGCTTGACTGGCCAGTAAACTCACCAGACCTGAACCCCATAGAGAATCTATGGGGTATTGTCAAGAGGAAATTGAGAAACAAGAGACCAAAAAATGCAGATGAGCTGAAGGCTACTGTCAAAGAAACCTGGGCTTCCATACCACCTCAGCAGTGCCACAAACTGTTCACATCCATGCCACGCTGAATTGTAATTAAAGCAAAAGGAGCCCCTACCAAGTATTGAGTACATGTACAGTAAATGAAACACCAGAGGTACACCATGTCATTATAGAATGTATTAATAATTAAAAAGCACATAGGTGTTTGTATGCATTTGAAATGGCAATGTTTTGGTGACTAAACCAAATAAAGCATATGCTAATAACTATTAAACAGATTATGCTTGGAGTGAATTCAGGTTAACAGTTGAATTGTGCATAAAATACGCTGTGCTCCTATCCACCAGGGACAGATATTCACTGTCAAAACAGATCTGACATCAATTTATAAGATGTACAATTAAATCCCTTTACAAAAAAAGTATCACGGTCCATGACGATGGCGCTTTCATAGTTATCATGGTAGTGAACAATTACTATTTCTATATCTCACTTAAAAGAGCATCATGGTACATGTCTGTACTTTTTTGAGACAGTCAGTAAAACGCTTAAATTCGAATTAATAAATTGTATAATTTTTTATATAACATATAAAATACAACCTGATGTTTATAGGTAAAATATAATATTTCAGAGTTCAACCCAATATATTTTTGGCTCTTGTCTGAATGCGTTTTTGTTGTGTTCAATTGTTTGCACAATAACTAGAGCAAAATATTGTGCTATTGAATTTTAATTAAAGGGCAGAATTACAAAAAGCGCATTCAAACTAAGGGTTTGAAATAGAACACAACATTCAAGAGGAAAACACACATTCGTGTAATTGGACTTTTGGCTTTAAAATCTCATAGTTACTGAGATACAATCTCGGTGACAACAAGCCCTGACCTCACCTATACCTTTTAGGTTTGTTTAAAATAGAGAATTCGTTCAAATACGTTAAAATATTACTAAAACAAAGAATTATAACTGATTATGACAGCGAGATCTAGAAGGAGTTTGAAGAGCTCACAAGTGATGAGAAAAAGAGGACTATCTCTTTAATAGTACAAGCTACTGTGAGAAACATTCAGCAGTGCTGCAATCTAAAATGGCTATGGACAAAAGTACCCCACACAGCCATGTGTTTAACTGGCAGAAAGACACTGAATAATGTTTTCAGCCCATTTAATACGGTACAGCGGACTACTATATGTATTTACAAGGTTATAGTGCAGACGACCGCACGAGCCATAATGACATTTACAGCCAAAGCAGCAACGTAAACATCTACCCGACTAAACAACCGTATTGTAACGCATTTAAAAGACATTTCTGACCAAAACCTCCAATAAATTCCTTATCAACACAACATGCTCTCAGATCAGCTGAGCGCGTGAACCAAATCAAGCGATGGACAGCGACTCTACCTCTTCCGCCGCTCTTCCGTTAAAAGATGATTCCCGTAAAGACAGCGGCGTCCAACTGTGTCATATTAAGGGGCGGCTGACGGCTCCGGTCCGCTGTCCGTGCTATCCGGGCTTAAACGGTTCATTAGAGACCGTCGGGAAGAGAAAAGCGCTGAAGCGGGCGGTACTGAGGAGACCGCACAGGCGCGCGCTCACCCTCTCTCTCTCTCTCTCTCTCTCACTCACACACACACACACAGAAGAAGAGCGCAGCACACAAACTGTCTTTAGAGCTCGTTTAAAGCGCTCTTCAGCTGCATCTGTGTGCTGGATCAACGTAGGAGATATGTGAACACAACTGGCCTATTCTCGCTCTCTCTTTCCCACACACTCACACAGAGGAGAAGCACGCACAAGTGCAGAGCCAGTGCAGCTTTCATTCAGCAGGACAGCCGTGCGCTGGGTCACTTTGACATCTGTGTCATGTAAATGCACGTTCCCTTTCGTGGAACTTCGAACTGCGTCCTCTAGGGGTCGCTATGGGGGAACGCCTCGCCGTGACCCGTGTCTGAAGCCTACATTGAAAAAACACCAACTTGTTTGGCCGGCGACAGCCATGACGTCATGCCCAATGCTGTGCATTTGCATTTTCAGCATCATCTTCCAGGTGAGCATCACCCATCCGCCCTAGAGGGCCATGACTGGAGCTGACAAGGTCAAATAAGGTGTTTATGCATTCTCTCTCTCTCATTCCCTCCCCCATCACTGGCCACATTTACATGAACATCATTTTCTGATTAAGGTCCATATTGTGATTAAACCTTAAACCAAAAGGATGTTTACAAGCTGCACAGCGATCAGAATAATCCTGTATACAGCAGAATAATCCAAACAATTCTAATTCATGTCCGCAAGTCAGCATGAAATGAAAATTCACCCAATTTTCTAAATGCTTATTGCTCTTATTATGAACAATTCATCCATGTATATTTATTCATTCATTTATTCATTCACTCATTCATTTAGACCTCATAATGTTTAATTAAATATAACTCGACTTTCCGGTAAAAACGTCAGTTCCCTCTCTCATGACGTTTGCTGTATTTTCCTATTGTTTATTCCACTTAAACCTCACTCCTTTCTTACAATCGACTGCAAGCATGCATTCAGATCTGCCTGAAACTATTTAACAACCAATGGATAGAATAAACCAGTCCTTTTCACTCGGACATACGTCACAATACTGAAGATCTCTTGCTATTTTAAGTTGTATCGCGACTTACAATTGCAACATATTTCGGATTTCAAAATGTAGGTCATGACATTTTTTAATGTTCATAAAAGTTAAGTCTCCTCCTTGCTCGAAAAATATGTTTCTTCAATTCCTCAACTATCCCCTCTCTATGAACCAGAAATAAAGTTGTTCAGACGTACACATATATAAATGAATGTTCAGTTATGACTGATATCACAAATACACAAACACAAACATTTTGCTTGGTATAGGCATATGCAAAGTGGTCTCATTCAGATTTCTAGAAACTGGAATACTGAGACATCTTTACACTGCCTGGTTAAGGCTGCTCTGTGCCTGCTCAAAATTCTGCATAAAAGCCAGACTAAATTAAGCCTGCTCTGACCAACCTCAGCCCCAGTATCAAAACATAGTTGTATTTGTTGTGTAAATGCTTTTACGCCACGTCTGAGCAGCATTACACAGTCTGTGTAAAGACACCTTAAATGCCACTTGAGAAGCGCTTCTATGCCACCTTCTGTACACTGGATTCATTTGGTTATGGGAATCAGGTTAAAGGGATAGTCTACCCATAAAATGTCATTTTCTTTCTAATTTACTCACCCTCATGTTGTTCCAAACCTTTATGCATTTTATTCTTCTGCTGAACACTAAAGATTTTTTTTTTTTTCCATAAAATGGAAATAATACTATTTAATTACTAACATTCTTCAGAATTCCTTCTTTTGTGTTCCACAGAAGAAAGAAAATGATACAGGTTTGGAACAACAATGACATAACGAAATGAAACTTATAAAAGAAATGTCAAAAATCGGATTAATGTAGGAATATTCTCGTGCATGTAAATAAAATCACGGCTACATACAGAAATATTCAAAAGCCAGAAAGCTAAATAAATAGGATGTCTGAATTAGCACCATTGAGCAGAGATTCTGTGTGCAACCAGTGGACACTTAACTATCCCATGAAACCATGGGTCAAAGAACATCCAGGTCAAAGGACGATGCCAACATGGTGGATGTATTACATCCGGGAATATATTTATTTATACTACACACCTGCATACTTAAAGAACATGCTTCATCAATGCTCAAGAATTCTGTGAATTACATGCTTTAACAGATATCTGTGATTTGACTGCAGAAGATGGATTTGTTAATGAGGATCCCTTGTGAGAAACCCAGTGAACCCACTCTTTCTCGCCTGTTCTCCGTGCTCGCTTACTCTTTCCACCAGTGAGTGAGTCCGACCAATCGCTTATCTCCCACTGTGCAGTGGCAGGACCATTCACAGCAGCGCCAGCCAATCAGAGATCAGGGATGCAGGAGCAGCAGGGTATTAAGGAGGATTATTTGGACAGTTCAGGGTTTCCCCAGACTTGGCAATGAAACAATAGGTCAAGACTGCCCTCTGTGCCTAACACTGGTATTGCACACTTACTAAAAAATGAATGCATGCTGTGCATGAATACAGCAGCATGCCCAGAAAAATCAATGAGATTCAAGAAAGAAATATCATGGAGATAACCCTTAAACTAGACAGAAAACAAGCTTGACTTGTTTGGATACTGCTGCCTGGCAACCATAGCAATTATTAAGTGAACTGTCATTCTCTTCTTTCTCTCCCCATCTCCCGCAATCTCTCCCAAAAGAGCCCTCTGCTGTCTCATGGGATATCTAGCATTGCATAATCACAGCCAAATATGGCAACACTCTAGTATATAAACCTGCACTGATTCCCGTCTCTAAAAGGCACATCTAGACCCTGAGTACATCGCAGGACTCATTACCATCTCTAAAACACTCCAGCCAAGTAAATGTTATTTGCCCTTAGTATAAGTGAGCCATTTCCATCCTCTTCAGATCTGAAGCAGAAAACGTGTCTGTTCATAAGCACTGTAGGTTAAAGTGAAGGATCGAGTTCATTTGTTAAATAAAAGGAGAGAGGAGCCAATCGTATGGCTATATTGCCACAATAAGACCAAATGGTATGTATAATTAGATTTTTTTGCCAGTGCAAAGTTCCACCCACCTTTTATTGTTGCCAACTCAGACAAGCTCACAGGAATCAACTAGAGAGATACACATAAATACATTTGAAATATAATTGGATATTATTCATATGTGGGTCTAGAACAAAATGTTGACCTGTTACTTAAATAAATGCCACAGGTGCTCCTATTTTTGGAAAAAGGGTTCAGGAGGAAGTAGGCATTTGCTCCGGATGGAGGAGTAGGCCAAGTCCTCAGAAAACCAAACCGTGATCAGGACACAGACTAATCCAATAATGCCTGGACCACAGCCTTGTGGTTGATCCAAAACTACAACATTGCTAACAGACTAATCTTTTATTTCAAAACCAAACCAAGCTAACATAAAACACAGGGCCTATATAAAATGCTGTATTATAGTCCATACAACAACTACAAACCAAAACAATAACTGATCATCTATGTTTCTGTAGGGAATTTTTTGATTAACCCAAAGACTTACCTTATCTTTGGTCCTGCCTGGTCCATTGGTTCGGTTAGAGATGGTTGACAGCTGTTTTTGGACCCACTGTAAATCTTTTTGGGACTGTTTCAGTACCTCCACCTCACACTGCCTTTCAACCCCCATCATCTCCTATGGGACAGAGCCACATGTCACTTAAACATGCATATGCCGGGGAGATGTGTAACACCATCAGTTTAACCAATTAGAAATGAGGAATGGGGTAAAATGACTATTATTCACATCACTATGATCCTCCTGGTGTGACAGTAGAAGTATTTAGTCTCTGTTTAAATATAAAGGATTTAAAGATTTTTGATTTGATTTGATTTGTGATCATGTTAATGGATGCTAAATAACAGAATTGGTGTCTAAATAGTGGCATGCACCTACTGTACATGTAAAGCTGCACTCATTTTCTTTATGCCAGACTCTACTTTATCCCAGCAGTCTTTGAATCTATACTGACACCTAGTGGCGTGGATGCATGCATGAAGATTTACATTAAAGTGGTCATATGATGTGATTTAAATTGTTCCTTTCTCTTTGGAGTGTTACAAGCTCTTGGATAAAGAAGATCTGTAAAGTTGCAAAGACTAAAGTCTCAAATCCAAAGAGATATGCTTTATAAAAGTTAAGAGTCAACCCCTACCTAAAACGGCTCGTTCTAACACGCCCCCACATATCTACGTCACGATGTGGGAAGATTAGCATAACGCCGCCCAAATGTTCACGCAAAGAAAGAAAGCGTAACTTTTATTCTCGCTGTAGTATTGTTGCTGCTGCCATGACGTGAAGGCGCTGTGTGTTTCGCTATGAAAGCGAAACTACTTTGTTTGGTCTTCCAAAAGAGGACTCTATCCGCTTCGTCATGCCTAGGGCTGATCTGTGCTGGTCGCTGAGGAAATACATCAACTTCGCGCTGTGGATCGCCGGATCGGCTTTCACCATGGACGAAGCAGAGTCCATCCCGGGGTCATCACATGTGATTGCCGCAAGCACGCCGGCCGCGTCGTTCTCAAGCCTGCCGGCCGTCGCTCACTCAGTATGCCTACCTCCACTCACTCAAGGCCGCCGTGTGTGACGCTGTGTTTCATTGTGAAAGTGAAACTACTTTGTTTGGCCTTCCAAAAGAGGACACGACTAAAAATCAGTGGTTAAGTTGTATTTGCAACACTGTTCCAGAACAGTTCAACCCAAATATTCAGATGTGTGCAGCACATTTTATGGAGTACTGTTTCCTGATCCTAGAAGAGTAGACTACAATGCCTGCTGTTCTGACTCACAGACTGTAAGTAAGTTTTTCATATTTAAAGGATTTGCCACTGATGATTCAAGCGTGAGTTTTGGGCAGTGTAGAGTAGCGATTGTTGTTTGTCGTTTCTTCGATCACAAATGCAGACATGGTTTTATGTTTACGCGATGCAACGCAACGTGTAAAAAGACAGTATATGTCATTATAATCAATAATTATGTCCCCACTGGATGCAACAAATGCCTCGTTTCTAATGGGTTTTAATGTTTTTGTCTCATCACACCGGGACACGGCATCACAATATGGTGAGGGGCATAACATTTCCGTCACACACTTGAGGTATTCAGCCAATCACAACGCACTGGATAGCTGGCCAATCAGAGCACACCTCGCTTTTCAGACTGATGAGCTTTGTAAAAATCGATGCATTTCAGAAAGGCGGGGCATAGAGGAGAAACAATAATGTACAGTATGTGGAAAATAATGTGTTTTTTTAACCTTAAACCGCATAAACACATTTCGTTACACCAAATACACAAAATAATGTTCTTTTTGGCAACATTGTATGACCCCTTTAACTGCTGTTGCTGCACAGCAAAGCTGTTTATCTTTTAAGATTGTCTATATCTGTTTTAAATTTTATTTCAAGTTTTGAATTATGTTTCCTAATGTTTACTATTAAAAAAAACATGTTAAGTAAATTTCAAGTATTTTGACAAAGTACAACAGTAAAATCATGCACTAATTTAGTTTTAATTTTATTCTATAATGATCTATTATTATTATTATTATTTAATTTTTTTGAAGTGCTTTTATTCACCCCAAAATGTAAATGTTTTACCCACAGGCCACCCAAGATGTAGATAATTGGGGTTTCTTCATCGGAACAGATTTGGAGAAACTTTGCATTAGATCTCTTGCTCACCAATGGAGAAAGCAATGGCTCAAAGTTAAAAGCGTCTTAATGATGGATTTATTTATTACAAACATGTCCCCACTGGATGCAACAAATGCCTCGTTTCTAATGGGTTTTAATGTTTTTGTCTCATCACACCGGGACACGGCATCACAATATGGTGAGGGGCATAACATTTCCGTCACACACTTGAGGTATTCAGCCAATCACAACGCACTGGATAGCTGGCCAATCAGAGCACACCTCGCTTTTCAGACTGATGAGCTTTGTAAAAATCGATGCATTTCAGAAAGGCGGGGCATAGAGGAGAAACAATAATGTACAGTATGTGGAAAATAATGTGTTTTTTTAACCTTAAACCGCATAAACACATTTCGTTACACCAAATACACAAAATAATGTTCTTTTTGGCAACATTGTATGACCCCTTTAACTGCTGTTGCTGCACAGCAAAGCTGTTTATCTTTTAAGATTGTCTATATCTGTTTTAAATTTTATTTCAAGTTTTGAATTATGTTTCCTAATGTTTACTATTAAAAAAAACATGTTAAGTAAATTTCAAGTATTTTGACAAAGTACAACAGTAAAATCATGCACTAATTTAGTTTTAATTTTATTCTATAATGATCTATTATTATTATTATTATTTAATTTTTTTGAAGTGCTTTTATTCACCCCAAAATGTAAATGTTTTACCCACAGGCCACCCAAGATGTAGATAATTGGGGTTTCTTCATCGGAACAGATTTGGAG
Organism: Sinocyclocheilus grahami; assembly: GCF_001515645.1. Taxonomy (NCBI): domain Eukaryota; kingdom Metazoa; phylum Chordata; class Actinopteri; order Cypriniformes; family Cyprinidae; genus Sinocyclocheilus; species Sinocyclocheilus grahami. The sequence goes on from NW_015507150.1 coordinate 64,167, forward strand.
AAACTTTGCATTAGATCTCTTGCTCACCAATGGAGAAAGCAATGGCTCAAAGTTAAAAGCGTCTTAATGATGGATTTATTTATTACAAACATGCAGCTTTTCACTTCACAAGACATTAATTGATGGACTGGAGTCATGTTGATTACTTGTGGATTATTGTGATGGTTTTTATCAGCTATTTGAACTCTCATTCCGATGGTACCCATTCACTACAGAGGCTAAATTTCTCCAAAATGTTTTCCATGAAGAAACAAACTCATTTACATCTTGGATGGCCTGAGGGTAACATTTTCAGTACATTTTCAGCAAATTTAAAATTTTGGGGTGAACTATTACTTTAAATTGAACAAAAGTGACAATAAAGACATTACAAAAGATTTCTATTCAAAATAAATACTGTTCTTTCTTGAAAATTCAGCTTTGCCACCACAAGAATAAATATATATATATATATATTTTACAAATAAACAAATAAATGCAGCCTTGGTGTACATAAGACACTTCTTTAAAAAGCATTAAGAAATCTTACTGACCCCAAACATTTTAACAGTAGTGTAAATATGAAAATATTTTATCATATATCAAGACACAGCTGACAAACATTTGCAGATGTTGAAACAAAAAGGCACACACATACATATACAAACACGGTTTACATAATGCATACAAATCGCCCCCAGACGTCTGACATCATGCACAGACCCCTGGTGCAGTCAAACACAAACACACACACACACGCACACGCTCTGAGCCATATCACATAAGCATGAACATTATGACCCCTGCATGCACAACATAAATCATTCTTATAAACACAACAATAGATGATATTTTACAGTTATGAATCCAATAATCCCAAATAATCTAAGCAAACAATAAATGCAAACATAATACCCAAAGACAATACAAATACACTTAAAAGCTTCTAAGATTTAGTGTACATTACATACTCAACAAAAATCAACCCACAGACAGTAATCTACAAATCAATTATGTCTTAATCCACACATCTGTGTGCAGAAGTGGTACATACCATGGCCCATAATCTATGAATAGTCTACACACTGGCAGCCCCGCTCTCTGTGAACTCCAGCAAAGTGCTCCATGTCCTGCTCTTAAGCGTGTTTACCCACAGACACACGCACACGCTCTGAGCCATATCACATAAGCATGAACATTAATATGACCCCTGCATGCACAACATAAATCATTCTTATAAACACAACAATAGATGATATTTTACAGTTATGAATCCAATAATCCCAAATAATCTAAGCAAACAATAAATGCAAACATAATACCCAAAGACAATACAAATACACTTAAAAGCTTCTAAGATTTAGTGTACATTACATACTCAACAAAAATCAACCCACAGACAGTAATCTACAAATCAATTATGTCTTAATCCACACATCTGTGTGCAGAAGTGGTACATACCATGGCCCATAATCTATGAATAGTCTACACACTGGCAGCCCCGCTCTCTGTGAACTCCAGCAAAGTGCTCCATGTCCTGCTCTTAAGCGTGTTTACCCACAGTGCTCTAGTCATACTCCTCTGTGGCTGACGGTGATGTCACAGAGCCAACGTGCCACAGGCCCAGTGGGATTATTAATATCTGTACTTTGCTGGAGTTATATAAGAACGGGCACTGGATTATATTGTTACTGTACAGAAAATGGCTGTGTAGAAAGCGGCTTGAGGAACGGGAGATGCCCTCTCAGGGGTGAACATAATCTCCTCTGATAGCACTGCATCTTAAATGAGTCTGACTAAATGATAATGGAGAAAGAAAGCAGCTGAACAGATGTGCGGTGTAATACTGCTGAGAGGACACATGGCTTGCCTGGGACAGGGCAAGGGCTATGAATAGAGTCACTTGATAGCAGTCCATTGGAAACTGAGGACACTGCCTGAGGCAAAAGCTGTAGAACAATCCATCCCCTCCGAGCCAAAACAGAGAAACCTGCTGGAGCTTCACAAGGGTCATTCCACCAAAATACAGAGTTACTTTTGTGCCTTTTTATGCAATCAAACATGTTTGAGAGCAAAACTTATTAAACAATTAACGCTGACGGGGGAGAGCACATTTCTGCATGCGTGATGAAAACTGCACTGAACTGAAAACTAAAAGTATTAACAACATAAAACAACAAAACTATAGTATATTTTATTCCATTTTTGAAATGTTCACATTTTAAAACTTCATTTTTGTTTTCAGCAGAGGACAGTCTTAAGTAGATAACTCTGTTACCATGACTTTGTACAGTAAACTGAAAAGTGAGTATAGGCCTATTTGTAGAAAAATCGATATGAACTCTTACTAACAAACACACTGCAATGCCATAGCCGTGAGCACAGGAATATTAATACCTAAAAGAACCATAACATTCAACATGGTTATTGTCAGACTTTTAAGTAATATACACACTACTGGACAAAAGTTCATTTTTGTCCAGTGAAAGTTCTTGAAAGACGCCTTGCTCAACAAAGCAGAATTTATTTGATCAATTATACAGTACAATAGTAACATTGTGAAATATTATTACAATTTAAAATAACGTTTTAATGATATTGTAAAATGATTCCTGTGATATCAGTCATCACTTCAGTCTTCGGTGTCACACGATCTTTCGGAAATCTTTATTTTATGCTGATTTGCAGCTCAAGAACTTTTAAACATTAACGTGCATCCCAAAATATTTTAATGACTTTTTTTTTTTATTTAAGCTTGAGGTGACACAATGTAATCCATTAACAATTAAATGTATTCTTTGACTGATACACGGACCAGCAAATCAATTAGCCTACACACTGTGTGCATTTTTCATCTGTCCTTTTTCACAGTAAAAGCATAGAAGTAGGCTACATGCTATTGATGTTTTCTTCTGTTTCTTCTTCCAAATAATTCATGATTGTAAACTATTTTGTTCAGTTTGTGACATTTATCATCAAACCCTCCCTGTCTGTTCTCTAAAACATTAACGTAGCCTAATAACTCTGTTACAAACGAACAACCAGCTCATGATTTTTTGTTGTTAGAATTAGTCAGATTAATAAGTCAACTCGCGTTAAACGTGTACATGTATATTCCAGAAGTAATTTTAGTAGTTTTTTTACGAATCTGGCCTTTTTGTGACAGAACGTACGGTGCCCCACCGCAGTAAAGATAGTTTGCGGTTTGATATTCAGATTTCTTTTGGCTATAAATACGCAGTGCGCTGTCAGAGACATGCAAATAATACCGAATATCATTCTCCATGATTTGTGAATTCAGGTGGGTTTTTTTTCAACCCGATTTCGGCCCGAAGGACAGCGTCACCTGAAATCACAAATCATGGAGATGAATAAATCAGAATAAATAGTAGAATAAATCTTACTATCAAACCGCAAACTATCTTTACTGCGGTCGAAGACCGGCACAAAAATATTTTTATCGTGGGCACAAATGAACAATTCGTCCCTATGATTTATTCATCCGTTTCCTCATTTGAGTAACACGTGGCCACGATTTATACTTTATAATATATATACTTTATACTTCCCACAGGTCATGTGCCGTAGTACGCAGGAAACTTAAATTAAAACTTCAACAATCTGGTAACTTTTGGATTGAAATTGAAAAAAGTTTAAAAATGCAAATCCTCATTCATACCTATGCATGCACTCACGTTTTCTTGTTGTCCTTCTCTGTGGTTTCCAGTACACTGCTGCTCAGCCAAACAATGACTCACACACAGAATGAGAGAAAAGCACTGACTGTCTCATCACTGTTACAAACAATCACTGTCTCCCCTTTCAGCTTCATCTCTTTATTCACTCACCCTAACCAGGTCAGGTGAGATTTTAATTTATTTATTTCCCACTGTCTCTCTCTCTCTCTCTCATGTGTGTGTGGATGCTCTCTTACTGTCTCTGAGGCAGGAACAGTTCAGTTACATAATGTCTGTGCTTCTGCCCACTCACTCACAACTCAATAGCAGAGATAGGATGTCCTAAAAGTGTCATGTCACCAGAGGCATTTATTCGGCTCTCATCACACAGTGCAAGTCCATATGGATTTCACAGACAGTATCCAGACTGTCTAAATCAGTGGTTCCCAACCCTGGTCCTGGAGGCACCCCAACACTGCACATATTGCATGTCTTCTTTCTCTGACACACCAGTTTCAGGTCTTGGAGTCTCTACTAATGAGCTGATGACCTGAATCAGGTGTGTTTGATTAAGGAGACATGCCAAATGTGCAGTGTTGGGGTGCCTCCAGGACCAGGGTTGGGAACCACTGGTCTAAATAATGTGTGAGTGTGTTTGAGGGAGATTTTCACAGCTGCTGTCCAGGGTAAAATCCCATGAGCATCAATGTACGCACCTGCTTCAGCTTAGTCACACATACTGAGGTTTTCATGGTAACGGCGATGTCAGCATCAACACAGGGTGGATTGTTGACTTGCTGGACAGTGGTTTTTGGATATTTTGCGTATACCACAGTACAAAAAGATAATGTAAAAAAAAAAATACATTGTAATATGCTGATTCGCTGCTCAAGAACCAATTCTTACTATCATTGTTGAATAGTTTTGTTGCTTAACATTTTTGTTGAAACTGTGATACATTTTGTTCAGGATTATTTGATGAATAGAAAGTTTAGCATTTATTTCAAATGGATTTTTATTTTATTTTTTATTATTTATAAAAATTTCATTTTTTGCAACAATGTAATATATATGTATGTACTGCCACTTTCAATCAATTTAATGCATCCTTCCTTAAAGTATTAATTTCTACCTCTTTCTTTCGGTCTCTCCCTGTACAAACATTTGAACACTATTATATGTGATAAACATTCACCAATAACAAAAAGAGACCGTATGACAGCTTTGAGCAGTGAGCAACTCACATTTATTTTACAATGCACTTTGTGAGCATTTGACTGTATGGTTACCTTCCTGTAAGACACAGTCATATGTAAGACACAAAAAGGATCAAAATTAAGTGACAAAAAGATGTTTTGTAACATTGTTCACAGATCTGACGTCATATTGTGTGGAGCCAGCTGTCATATCAAACACTGTCAAACCATTGTGTAAAAGCTGAAATTAACTTGTGATCTTGAATACAAACATAATTTTTTGTTAATAAAATATATCTTAAGTGCACTTTGCTGGATTTTATTTAACTCCACAATGTCAGTCGGATCTCCCAAGGCATTAAGTACCCAATGTTACATATTGTATTATTACAAAACATTACTCAATTGTGCAAAATGTATTCACCAGCATTAAATAAATAAAAAGATGGAAAATTACCTCTGGTTGCTGTAGTGAAGTGGCACAGCAATGTCAAAAAGGAAAGTCTTCAACCATAAATCAGTGCCATCTTCTACACAATTCACCGGTAATAAATTGAAGAGCAGTTTTTGAGTTATTGTATGCAGCAGGACATTTTACATTTCAGTCAAAACAAAAACACTAATTCTTCTTTTTTTTTTTTTTTTTCAAAGGCACAGTAATGTTAAAGGGAATAAAGTTTTGCTCTAGGTGACTAATCGCTGTACACTCCAATGAGGATGAGGATGAGAAGAATGATGCTGCACACGGCTCCACAAATGGCAACACAGACCAATTTCTATGACAGACAGATAAAAAACAACAACAGAGGAAGATCCACTATGTATGAAATGAATTACTAAATGTAAATTTACCTTTGTTTTTTGTTAGCAAAAACATTTGCATCACTGGTTATAAGCAAATTCACTGGAATTGATTAGAATATACGCGAATCTTTCTCCTAAAAAGAATGTCTCCATATTCAAACTAGGTTAAATTAGAGACAAAGTGATACTAGATGAAATAGTTAGTGATTGGGCACTGGGGTTACCTTGGAAACCATGCTTAGGAAGGATTGGCTGCATTAGAGCTGGAGGAGGCGGAGTTAGTATTGGTTTTAACAGACAGGCCCACAGATAAGCCAACAATGAGTGCGACCACAGTGAGCACCACCAAAACAATAAGAGCAAGAATAATGTGTTTCTGTACAAGACAAAAAGCAGGTGTTACAATGATTGCATTTTAAAATTCTGTAGAATATTCTTTAGCTTGTAGCACATATTGTGAAAGGATAAAGCTGAATGTGTTCATAAAATGTATATTCATTTAATTAAGGCCTGTATTATTTCTGAAGCATCAATTGAAACATCTGATGTATAGAAAGCCCTCTATGGTTAGTGGCGGGTTAGCATAAATTAGTGACAGATTATGGTCAGTCATAATCTAAAACATTTAACAGAGCACAATATTGAGCCTCCTTTTGAGGCATTTATTCCAGTAATTTTCTGCTTAATTACAAAAAAAAGCACCAAAAAAAAAAAAGCTAAAGAGTTAATGAACAAAACCAACACAGCCTAATTACATATTCCTTTTGGAAGCAGTATTATATTGTGGCTTCTAAAACATCTGTATGGTTTTCTTCTTACCCTGCGTGCCTGCGTCTGGTACCTCACAGCTTTCTTGGTCTCCACTTTAGCTTGGCCGACGTACTCTACTGCATTGTTTACATTCTTTTCAATGTTGTCAATCATCTCACCCTGTACAACATAAAGAAGTGAGTTCAAGAATTAATGCTGTATAGGTTAACTAATAAGTGAACAAACTATCACTGATTACTGTATACTGCACCTGGGTCTCAACAAGCATGGCCATGTCCACAAACATGTCATGAAGCCCTTTAATGCTGGACTCCAGCCGCAAGATGTCTTTATGTCTAGACTCGATCTCATTAAGGGCCTGACGAGTTATCTGAGAGTCAGAGATGATCTGAAAACACAGGAAATCTTTTAGTAGATACTAGAAACTTAAAAACAGTGACAACACAGCATAAAACAAAGGAACAGATCACCCAAAATGAGACAATTTTGTCATGTGTTTCTTCCCATGTTTTTAAAAACCTGAAGCACTTTCTTTCTTCTAAAAAACACTAAAGGAGAAACGGTAAAGAACTATTTCATTTAATTACAAAATGGGAAGTCATGTTGACCATTAAATGATACCTTTTGGTGTCCTTTTTAAAGTCTCTGTTTTGTACCCTACCATTGAAAAATTTGGGGTCAGTATTTTTTTTTAAATAAATTAATAATTTTATTCAGCAAGGATGAACTTTCTATTTTGATCAAATATATGCAGCCTTGATGAGCAGAAGGAACTTCTTTCAAAAACAATAAAAAATCTTATAGACCCCAAACTTTGAAGTGAAATTGCATGTTAAAAAGGCCAATTACATTGTTCAAACTTTTCACTGTGTACTCCATGTTATAAATATGAGAGGACATGGGGGTAAATGCTAACAGCAGAATTATTATTTTTATCGGAGGCTGAGCCATCCCTTAAAGTTTAAACAGATAATTATAGAAAGTGCAAAGAAACAGCCAGCAGAGGGTGCTAATTATTGAAAAATGTGTTACTCATGTCATACCACATTAACAGAAAACTGAGAAGCCAAAGAAAGCTGGCTCTGGATAAGAGCTGCAGTATTTTAATATTTCCTCCTTCAACATCCAGTAAGCCTGGAAAGAGTCATTTTATGACGCAAACTCACATCGGAGGTGAAAATAGAAGGGTTTCCAGTCTCCAGCATCTCTTCCAATTCCTCATTAGTTGTTATTCTTCCAGCTACAAGATTCAGAGTGTAATAGATTAGTGAAACACTCTTCTCACAAACTGGCCAATGCTCTTTAGGTCATTATTTGTGTGATAAATGGCTGCGTGTGTGTGAATTTGTCAAGGGTAAACATGAAATGATGACTAGCAATTGCTAATAGGCTAGTCCATTTGTATAATTGTTTGGCTTTGTGTCATGGAACAGTGTATGCGTGTGTACCGTGTGCTTGAAAGTGTGTGTGTGGTCATGTTAAGTACGCCTTGGGGACCATATTGATTCAGCTGGGAAAATGAGAGAGAACATTACAATGGCTGAAACCATCAAATGTAAAGGCCGCTGGAAAAATACACACACACACTCATATAATATGACCCCTGAGCAATGACCAGCACTTAAATTCATACTTATAACCAGGAAAAATCATACCACACACATAAAATATATCATCATACATCACATATATAAAATACACATCATTGAAATAAAATTTCAACAAATGTTTCCTAACAAATCACACAATTTTTAATGGAAATTGGTTTCAAATGCAAAGTTGAGGTAACTGGGTCTTTATGCAAAGCACATCAGTCACATGACTGATGACTCATTATCCTATCACATGACATTCTGCTCCTTGCCAACTGTGCAGAGAGGTAAAGCAGGATCTCTGGAGCCCTGTTGCCCAGGTAACACTTTGCCTTAGTCTCAGGTGACAACCTGCCCAGTTTCATGTGTCGTAAAGCACTGGGACTATTTCACACACACGCACGCACGCACATACAGGTGCATCTCAATAAATTAGAATGTCGTGGAAAAGTTCATTTATTTCAGTAATTCAACTCAAATTGTGAAACTCGTGTATTAAATAAATTCAGTGCACACAGACTGAAGTAGTTTAAGTCTTTGGTTCTTTTAATTGTGATGATTTTGGCTCACATTTAACAAAAACCCACCAATTCACTATATGATGCGTCTCTGCTGTTGGTTGTAATATTGGTGAAGTAAATCCACACTTTGCTGAAGAAGCGTTAGCAAACTCTTGAGCAGCAACAACAGTTCCATATACTCCGCCATTGTTGTGTATGTTTGGTTGCGCTTGCCTTTAAAATCGATACGTACTGCGCACTCAGAGGTCTGCACTACATGTCTGACCACAAGTTACTCAAAATAAATTTCAAATGCAGCATGTCAGGTGAAAAGAGGGGAAGTGGACAAAAATGATTAGGCAATATTTTTGTCCTTATCGAACAATTTAACAATGAAACATTTATATTTATTATGAAATTACATTTAATAGTGTTAATAAATGATAAACTATTAAATTATAAATAAGAGTTTTTGACATTTAATTTTAAGTAAGCAGAGGAAATAAGCTGCACAACTAAATATCCAATTTTAGCTAATATATGTCCAATATCAACCTGGGACATTTTTAAAATCTCTAAGATTGGCCTGAGAACTGATTTGGTACTAATACAGGTGTGCTCATAAGTTTATAAACCCCTTGCAGAATGTGCAAAACGAAATAAGAGGGATCATGAAAATTGCATGTTTTTTTATTTATTTAGTACTTCCCTGAATAAGCTATTTCACACAACAGATGTTTACATATACTCCACAAGACAAAATAATAACTGAATTTATAAAAATTACCCCATTCAAAAGTTTACATACCCTTAAATCTTAATACTGTGTGTCATTTCCTGGATGATCCATGGGTGTTTTTTTTATTTATTACTTTATTTACTTTTTTAATATGACATTTTTTTTCCAGAACAAAGGTCCAAAAAAAAAAACGATAGTACGGTATACTAGTAGTTACAAATAAACATCTCTGATGCACAAAATAAAGGAGTTCCAAACAGATCACAGCGATAACATCAGCAGGGTGTGAGGAAAAAAAAAATATATATATAAAAAGTAAATAAGTAAATACAAAAATACTACAATAACAAGATAATAATATTTAGATAAATAAATTTAAGAGTTACAAAGGTATAATGTAGTATAAAAACCAGCCTAAATAAGTAAAGTTATCACATTCCTAAGTGATCTAATACAGGCTTCCATATTTTCCAAAATATATCTAGCTTATCATTGTTAATAAATCGTAACTTCCCAATATGAATAATGCCCGCTAGTTCACTCAGCAACACATCGAATGTTGGAACAATGTCAAGTTTCTACCTCTGAAAAATCAATCTCTTTGCAAGTCTTTCATATGTACTAAAAGAAGGTACAGAAATCACCCCAAAAATGGCAATCATTGGATCTGGAACAATATCTTTTTTTATACACTTTTGAAAGCAGATTTGGGATAGTTGTTCATGGGTCCCTTGTTTGTCCTGAGCAGTTTTAAGGTATCATATGTACATATGTGCTTGTGAATGTATAAAGATTAACATGTGTGACTTACTGATCTCCAGCTGTCTCTGAATCCTGCTTTTGCTTTTCTCTCTGAAGGACATTTGGGCTTCATTATATTGCGTCATGACCTCCACAAACTTGCGTGACAAGTTAGTGTACTAAACAAAAGATACAATAAGAGCAATAAATCAATTTGGGATTAAAATGATCATAACTGGATAGTTGGATGAAAAAGAAGAGACAAAGATTTCACACCTGTGTTTTCTGAATGCGGGCATCCACTGAGGCTTGATTCATCTGTTCATCTGGAGGTAGATTCTGTTGCATTGCTAAGGAGAAAAATAGATGGGAATGGATTTAATTTCCTTTTCCAAGTGCATTGGTGCGCTTATCTTCGCTTTCCTCAACCGACAGAAGCAGAACATCCAACTCACATTTGAGGCTGGTCCGGACAAAGTTGGCATGCTTCTTGATTTCCACTGTGAGTTGTTCCAGCTCTACTTTTGTCCCTGAGGCATATTTTAGAATAAGAGAAATTAATAATATTATTCAGCAAGGATGCATTAAACTGGCAAAAAAGTGATAGTAAAGACATTCATGTTACAAAAGATTTCTATTCATCAAAAAGGCTATATTACATTTTCCAAAACATATTAAGCAGCACAACTGTTTTCAACATTAATTTTGCAAAGAAATGTTTCTTGAACAGCAAATCAGCATATTAGAATGATTTCTGAAGGATCATGTGACACTGAAGACTGGCGTAATGAGGCTGGAGTATTTGCATCACAATTATGTTTCTTAAAAAAAAAAGATTTCACAATATGACTGTTTTTACTGTATTTTTGATCAAATACATTTAGCCTTGATGAGCGTAAGAGACTTCTTTCAGTAAATATATTTCTATTGCACTATATTGTATATAAATATTATCATTTATTTAAAAGATTCAATTACATAGAGGCTTCTTCCTGATATTTCAGGGCCTGATGCTCACTTGATATACAATTCAATACAAGCTAGACTACAAATAAACCATCAGCTATCAAAACATGAGTTTTTTTTTTTTTTTTTTTTTTTTAAACAAAAAACCGTTCCAGAAAAACTGGGCCCCTATAAAGCACTTTTACATTTTACATGCGTCATGTTGGAGAAATATTGTGGTGTTATATGTGAAAATATCAAATGAAGGCAGGTATTTGGAAGAAAAGTGACTATAGATGGCTCTGTTGACTCTTAAAAAGGAGAAATAATACACATCCATTATTACAGAGTTCATTGCAGAAACACTCAGTCACACCCTCACTGATGTCTTTATCTCAATCGCACATTCCTGCCTGCATGTTCTACACATGCCCTGCAAGTAACAGCAAAACTAACTCAACATACTCTCTGAAAATTAAGAATGTGATGGGAAAACTACAATTCCTTGCATGCCCAAACTTGACTCCCTATGGTAACTTTTAAGAGGTCTCTTTTCCCTATTAGTTTAAATGATTTTATGAGCATATAGTAAGTATGAGTAGACACCATTCACAATCCCTCATGAACACTGGCTAGATATTACAAATGTTTTCAAGTAAAACGGTGTGTGTGTGTGTGTGTGTGTGTGTACAATGCATGTGAAAAATGTTTTCCCTAAAGCAGTTTCCTGGCTGCTCCAGTGGTGTACTTGTATAGAGTTATGTGATGTGATATTTCCGACAGAGGAAGGCCATGGTCTTGTGCTGTTATAAGGCTATGTGCTGCTGGGCAGAGAGTTATAAAACCATTTCTTTGTTCATGTCTAAACTGAGTATCAGTTTTTTTGTGTGTGTGTGTGTGTGTGGATATGAATGACAGAAAGTTTGAATGTGCGCTCAAAGACAACAGGAGAATGACGTCCATTACGTAATAAAACAAAGAGGTTGAAAGCTAAAATGAAGCGAGTAATTTGGATAAATTTACAACTCAAATAACAATCGGTATAAACTAGCTGTGGTGTCATTTCAACCCACTTTCTCAATGAAGATATTTTTGAAGTATGTTGTTAATCAAACAGTTGCTGGTAGTCGATTGACTTCCATAGTATTTTTTCTTCTTCAGTCAAAGTCAATGGCTAACATCAACTGTTTGGTTACCCACATTCTTCAAAATATCTTCTTTTGTGACAAAAGAAACAAACTCATACAGGCTTGGAACATCTTTACTGAGTAAAAAAATTATAAAAATTTCATTTTTGGGATGAACTATCCATTAAGCACAGTGTGAAAGTCTTTCACAGTATACAAAGGGATATCTTAATGAGGCAACCTGGGGTTAAATGCCTCGCTCAAGGGCTCAATGGTGATAGTTCATAAACCACTTCAACCTGCACCACCTTGTCACTTTGCTCAGATTTCACAGTCTTTGAGTAAGGGTGACTTACTCTCATCAGGGTTTGGGGCTGAAAGAATCACACTATGTTTTTTCTTCACCTCATTCACTAGGGAGGAGATCTTGGCAATGATACCTCTGACCTCCTCCACCTGAAATAAAGAAAAGTGAAGTTCAAAAACTTTGTATTCTTTAATAGTTTTACTTCAGTGTGCTTCTAGACATGAACTACTAGGGATGCATGTTACAACATGTTTTGTTATGAAATTTCTCTTTACATCATAATGTTGTGATGCCTAATATCAGTGGTACAATTTAAGATGATTATTATTATTTTTCAATTAATTATTTAAATTATGCATTCGTTTAAAAAGTGCTGATTTCAGTGATACTGTCAACAAAAACAAAACTAAAATATATTAAACTGGAATAAAGTTTAAATAAACTGGAACACAAATATCACACAAAATATTACCTGGCAGCCATCTAAAATAAAACAAGTTAAAGTAGGCTGCTAAAAATCCTAAAACAAAAACTGAAATAAATATAAAGTTAATAAAAGCATATACATTACTAAAACTACAGTTACATATACAATGTATATACTGTATAAAAATTGAAAATATAAAAATAAAAGCCAATAAGAGTATACAAATAACACGTGTAGATTTACAATATCAGCCAATTATTGGTAATGAACACACATTAAAATAATTATCAGATTTTCATAATAAAATTATTCAGTCAGAATTTGACTGCATTTTAATGCATCCCTATGGACGGTCCATCACCAATACATAGTGTACAGAAGAGGGGCACCTTTCATACAGGTGAATGACTGTACCTTTCTGAAAAAATCCTGCATGAAGCCATCTCTTTCCATGGACACAGTGACACCCCCATCTTCACTGGCACTCTGTCTGCCCTAAAACAAGCCACAAAGATACACATCCAGAATTGATCAAGCAAATCAATCCGAGCAGCTGAGTCCTTAACCATCTTCAAGAAACGACTAAAAACACATCTGTTCCACCTTTACTTGACCCTCTAACGCTAACACTTTCTATTCTATTTAAAAAAAAAATGTATACTTTATTTAAAAAAAAAAAAAAAAAAAAAAAATCTACTTGAGCTAACCGAGACTGGTCATTTGCACTTATATATTGTTGCGCTTTTGTTAGTTTTTACTGCTTTTATTGTCCTCATTTGTAAGTCGCTTTGGATAAAAGTGTCTGCTAGATGACTAAATGTAAATGTAAATGCATGGAGAAAGACCACTACACTGATATGAGCATGGGAAGTAACTTAGACATAACCAGTAAAGACCGTTACTGCCAAATGTGTGTTAGTTTATGTAAAATATTGTATTTCTGTAAGTAAAAACACTGATATCAATATATTATTGCCGATGCTAACAATTAGTCTAATTGGTTTATTATTAATCAATTACTTGCCCCATTCAAATCAGCCAGTCGGTCCCTCATAACAATGCCGTTGAAATGTCGATTATCTTCTGTTGATTGTACACGTCCCTTGCGGTCCGTGCGCGTTAAAGTCCATTGCAAGTCCTGACCAGACCGCGACAAACTAATGTATGTCGGAGAAAGTACATGAATTCACCTTTGGGGTTCGTAACTTATCGATAAAAGCTTATAAATACGGTGTTTACGTTCAAAGAGGCATCCAGTTATGAAGCGTTGTGTGTCTGTTTGGCTGCCATCCGTGCTGTCGCCAGCTGACGGCTCTCTTCTCTTTGAAAACTGTGCGCGCAGCTACACGAAACAGCGCGGTAGTAACCATAGAAACAGCATGGCGTTGTCAGGTTATTTTATTTTTTTCTATCTCTTTACTGTTTGCTGTGTTTCGATTAAATGGATATTACGATTCTCTTTGTCATTATTCAAGTGTACATTTTAGTCCTGACGACGCAGCACATAGAAGACGGTGTCACGTGATGTCTGTTACTTTTTACAGCGCTCTTCGGAAGGGACCAATCAAAATCATTTTCGTTCGCCAAGCTGCCGTCTACTTTAAGCCTTTTTATAAACATTACACGGGTATAATTAACTTGTATGTCATGGGACAACACTTTCAATTGTTTTTAAGCGGTTACTTTGAATGTGTCATTGTCTGCATTAAGATAAATAAGATTGCAATGCGACTGAATGGAGATTAGGCTTTCTGAGCCTTCATGATTCACCTGCAGTTAGCTACTATTTAATAAACAGCTATTCGTCAAATTTCCCAATACTTTTTATTTTCACCAATTAGCGAAACAAGACGGTGACAACGAATGAAACTGGGTTGTCCGCAATAATGTCAAAATAATTAGTGATGGGAAACCGAGGCTTTCATCAAATTGTGCTGAAAAACGGTTCATTACTCGAAGCTTTTTAACATCGCGCATTAACGACTCGGTTTCAAATCCTTCTCGCTGTGGACTAAATTAAGAACCAAGCCATGTTAAACTTCTGCTTTATTCTTCTCGCATCAATGCACTTCAATCCTGATGCATCCCTTTGAAACATCAATACAATCCTAAATTAAAGCTTTCCAAGCTTCTGCTCTTCCCAACATTTCTGATCTGTGTAAAGTTTCCTTACCTTTCTTTTGTCTTATGCTGTAATCAACACTACAACTCAATTTACAAAATGAAGGTATCTGAACTGCAGCGTGATAACATTTAATTTTGTGACAAACATGAAAACCATACATGCATATGATATAGTATGTGAATGCTGAAGGTATTAATCAGACATAACCATTCATCTTTTATACTGGAAACCAGAAAATAAATGTTTACTTAATTCAATTAACAATCAGGGCTTCTAAACATAAAATCCAAGAAATCTGCAATTTGAACCATCCATTTACACACAAAAATACATGGTCTTTATTTTTATAAGACAACAGAACAAGAACAGAGAAATAAAAATAGGACCATATGCATTTACCGTTACAAACAGAAAACAACTTTGTACCTGCTTCTCTCTGAAAGCACTATACCTAGAAATATAAACAAACATTCTTCAGACAGTGTACTTTTTCACCACAACTCAATCGACTTGGAAAAGAAACTAATAAAAATGGCCCTATCATTCTTCCGAGACCCTGCATCTTATCACTGCAATGCAGGTTACAGGTAGTACAAGAAGTCGTCCAGGTTCATGTTGGGCTCCTTGTGAATGCTCTGACCAACCAGGAAGGCCAGTTTGTGGGCGTACTGACATGGTGCTGGCACTCGGACGATACCCTTAAGATAAAAAAGAAGAACCACAAAGAATATGTGAGATAACACATTATTATAGACTATTAACAGTAGTGTGATACTGATGTAGTGATCTACATTGGTTATTACCTGCCAGTTGTAGTACATGTGGCAGAGTTTGTAGGTGAGTCTCTGCATGTGATCTGGTTTGAGGCCGCTGTTGTCAAAAACCACGTTGTAGTGAGTAGGTGCGACGCAACCAAAGCGCACAGCCTGACTCACTATGAAGAAATCGTACCTGAGTGAAAGCAGATGTAGTACTGAATAAATGTGAGCAGTTTGCATTATTTGACAAATAAAAAATAGCTAATATTAAGGTCTCTGTTGGGTTTTTAAAATCAAATGTAAGACTTTTTAAAACCTCAAGATATTTATTACTTAATATATGCATATTTATTGAAATTGATTTCTGTACCAGTATATCAATACATGCGAATTAGAGGTTGATTGATATTGGATTTTACTTAATGTGTTTAAATAAATGCAAAAAAATGGTCTGTGCAGTGTAGACATCAGTAAAATCTATATATTGAACGTGTTAAATAATGTACTTAAATCTTTCCTTCCCATGACAGCGCTGCCCAGAGAGAAGCTACACAAGTTTACACTGAATTAAATGGCAAGATACAATTTGTGCAACCAAAATACCAATACTAACCAGAAAAAAAGATTTTATGCATAAGAGTAAAATTTAAAATACGCCCAAAACACACTGGGGCTACATATTTTGAATCAAGTAAACACTGTCTTAATTCAACAGTAATAATCACTTAGCATAAATCCAAGGTATTCACAGATTGCAAACTGCATTTTTACTTTGAAACATATTTAAAATCATAGCCTTTTAGTTTAATCATCACACTAGGCTGTATCTTGATCCTGGTTTTTCTGTCCCCAGATTAAGACTTAAAATGATATTCAAGACTTTTGTTATTCCATTTAAGACCTTTTATGATCTTAAATTTGAAAAAAACTGAATGCAAGACACTTTAAGACTTCTTAAGGTCCCACCCAGACCATGTGATTTATGAATAGAGACCAGGCGTATTAACTATACGCACCATTCTGGACGAGTGACTTCAGTGTCAATGACTGTCCCTGGAGGAGGGTTGGCAATTTTGCCATCAATCCGGGCAAAGAATCTGGAGCTGATTCGCTTTTTCACCACCACTACTGACAGCTTGGGCCTGTATGAAAAATGTAAACATGATTGCAACTAAGGGAATTCAACATCCCCAAAGTGTAAATATGTCAACATGAAGTGTGGCTCACTCATAATCTTGCCCCATGGTCTTGATGGACTGCATGATCTGAGGGACTTCGTAGTCCACCACGCTCTGCAGCATGCCGTCTCCAACTCCATCTCGGTACACAATGATCCGGGAGGGCAGAGAATTGTTGTACTTCAGATAGGCCTTCAGGGCAGCTGAAAAGACAAACAGCTTCAGAACAGAGTGCTGCGGTAAAGACAATTTTGTATGCCACTCGGTTAGCGTCACCATAGTTCCCTCAAAAGAAAAAAAACCCCAAAAGATTTTTTCAATGGCTTTTGGGTTATTGCAGAAAAGAATAAATTTATTTTAACGCAATTTATAATAGATAATCTAAGAGATTATCTTGATTACAAATATACACAACTTGTGTATTCTGAAGCCTAAATATAATAGCCAAAACTAAAAAGCTAAAGTTAGACCATTACTTAAGCTATTATAAATTAACCACTATTTAGCTTCCAACACCTTTCAATGTTTATTTAAAAGCTACAAGCTGGAAAGTTGTTAAAGTCGGCATGAAACAGAAGTTGCGATTGTCTTTTCTTCTCTACTGTGACGTAGGGCTGGACAATAATTCAATATCAATATGTATCGCGATATTATTTTTTTCAATAACGGTGATATGATTTTTAAACACATTTCCGATATTTCGATATACATTACCAGTTTCCCATACATTGATTTATTTGTGCCGTTTGACTTCGTTGAATAAACATAAGCACTGCACATTTCAAAATCTTAACACGGCGCGGGTGTTTAATATGAATGTATCTCTGAAGGGAACCGACTGTCTTCAGAAAAGTTTCGATGGCATTTTCATTTGATCTGATAAAGTAGCATTCATGAGCGGAGCTGCTTTGATTACAGCCATTACTGGGGAAACCGCTAGTTTTATCACTCTAAAAGCGTCTCCTGCTGGCAGAGAATGAGTTTTCAATTTAAATAAGCCCGTCTCCAGCAAGGTTATTTTCGTAAACGAAAACGAAAACGAAAACTAAGACTAAGGTCAAAAAACATTTTGTAAACTGAAATAAAATTTAAAAAAATCAAAATAAATTGATGTGTGTCGGTTTAGGGAAATACCCGTAAAAGGCACATCATGCACGTGAGGTTATCTGACGGAGAGACGCAAAGCAGTTTAAAGCAGTCCTGCACAGGTCCTTATCCGACAGCAGCCAGCACACCCATTTAATTCTGTACCCGCCCCGTTTGACAAAGACCGCGACCTGAACTGCACCCGCATTAAATAGGCTACTGAATCAGTAAGGCAAAATTAATTATTTTCTCATGTGACAAGCAATCAAACCAAAATAGGCATTTTAAGTTGGTGCTTTGAAGAGAAATAGACAAGCAGCGCAACAGAAAGAGGATAAGAACGTGCATCCTTCCTGTATACAATACAAACGTTTGCCTACATCTTGTGAACAATCTGCCAAGCTGTTTTGAACAAATGTGCATAAACTACATACTTAAATCTTCATAAATGAAAAGAACATATTTAGATATGACTTTACTGTTAAGTGCCATTGTCTCCCTTAAACTCTTAAGTGTATAGGCTATGCGTCCGTTAGTCTTAAAAATAAATCTTAAAAATAAAATGATATAGGCTACAGAAAGCGAGCGACGAGTGCTCCCAAGCTGTCATTCACTTCAGCTGCAGCGCGAATGGCTAGAATGCGCAACGCTGCAAATCCAATGTTGAGGCTCCGCTATTATTATTGAATTTCATTAGTCCCACTTATTTATGCACGTTTGTTCGCGGGAGACACGACAGTTACGGTATCATGATTATAGTTAAATAAGATGAAAGACATAGGCTATAATATAAAGAAATTAGCTACATTTATTTTCAAATTAAATATCACAACACACATTTATCATTCAGTCTAGTGCGTTTTACATATAATGTAAGCGCAACTTGTGTAGATTTAAAAAGGCATGACTGCTTCATTTATATGACCCCTTTAATATCCTAATATCTTTGCAATGTTTAGGGGTAACGTACTCTCTCATGACTGGTGTCAGTGCTATAAAGTGAAGCATCAGCTTCAGCTTTTCCCCGTCGTTTATCCCAGCGTTTACTCCTCACGTCACTAGCTCCGCCCTTGCGCCATAGCTCGTGACCAGAAGAGAAGATGAGTTGTTTTGAGGGGGAGGGGAGGTTAACGTTTTTGATTTAAGATTATGAGGGCACATGAATTTAAAAAAAAAATAATGAAGTGCATGGATAAATTATTTATAATAAACACTACAGTATTCCATTAAAAAATATGAATTTAAAATTTAGATTTCATGGTGACTTTAAAGCGCTCTAGTGAGTAAATTAGTTTTCCCTATTCGGTGCGATGACGTTTAATGTGTCCGGGAACCTCTTGTGGGAAAAGGTAAAGTAACAAGGTGATCAATAACCCAAATATGAGAATTTTTCAACATTTCACACCTTGCAATGACCCTTTTAGTGCATCAATGATCTCCTGACCACGGTTCTGCAAGACACACTTGGAGAACCACCTAAAAAGGTGACAAAAGCGACATTATACAACAATTATGGCCAATCACACAATTTGAGTCTCTAAAATACTACTATTTATTAACTGTAGTACTATCCATGACAATAACTTTTTTGTTTTATTGCTCAACCAGTCCAACATAATACTGAGCACAAACTTTAAATGTATCTGGTTAAACAGTGCCATTTTCTAATTATTATATTACCTGGACATGCCCTGGTTCAGACTGGCCACCAGTGCTCCGATAGATCTCTTCCCAGCAGCAGTATCGTGGTAACAGTCTATGCCCACAATCATCAGCTGCCGGAGCTGAAAAACAAAGATTCATTGTGAAATCTTGACACTTGCCAAAAGCCAGAAGAACAGCTATAATTTGAGTCTTACTGGGATTTCTACACTCCACAGCTCTCCTCCCATTTTGCAGTTCATCTGCAAAGCAATCTTGGTGGCCACAGTCATAAGCGCTTGAGGTTTGCTGATGGTGCGAGACACCACACACTGACTAGGAGTAGGGCAGTCCACACACAGGTACTTCTTCACACAGTCATACTTGTCCTTTCGATTGGTAGGCAAGATCACCACCACCTATGAAAGGCACAACAGCAGTTTTAAACAATAGCTCTGGACATGCAAATCGTACATGCATGTGATTGCCAGACTCACCATCTGTGTTTCACGTGCTACGTTTTGTTGCAGGGCTCTCAGGAGAGATTCTTGACGATCCTCATACTCAATCCTGCTTGGCTAGGAATAATTACTAACATGAAAATGAAAAGCAAAGTTTTTAACAATCAGAATGTCACACAACTCACATGATGGCCCTCTGCATGCGGATACCCATGGGCCCAGACACTTTGTTGAGAGTCTGAAGCAGAGATTGGGCAACGTCCGCATTTCGCCGCGTGTAGAACATCAACCAGTTGTCCAGAGACATGCAGCTAATCAGAGGAAGACCTCTCATCTCTTTAGCCCAGTCTGCTGTCCATGGGTTATACTCGTACTAAGGGATGAAAATGAAAATTAAGAAGCCTGTTACATTATGAATGGCTGCTGGGATGTGAAGTCATCTCTCTTACCGCTCTGCCTCCCTGGATGATCCTCTCGGAGGGCAGAACTCTTCCATTCAGACTCAGCAGTCGATTCTCAAAGCTCAGACCCCAAGTAGTCAGTTCATTCTGCACGTCTGCATTTCTAAAGGGATGTAGAGTGGTTGTGAGAGTTGATAAGATATATTAACACCAAATTTAAACAATACATCAATAGGACTCATGTAGAATCTATACCTGTTGATGTTGGAGATTAAGCGGTTTATTCTGCCCTCTCTCTGTTCAGGACTCAGCCTTGTGTGTGAGGCAAGATCCTTCATGATGTTGAAATCAGCACGCATCTTATCTGTAAGACCTTCACAGGAAACAAATGCATGCACATCAGAGTTATTAGTTCATCAAAAAACATGAACTACAGTGTTTCCCCTAGGTTTACGGCTTTGGGGGGGGGGGGTTTGTCCTTGTGTATTTACATTTTGTTTTAAGGCATAAAACATTAATTTAATCTATCTTTGTAATCAGTAATGAAAATTAAACAAATTTAATTTTTTGGAAAATAAAGGTCATTTAATATTACAATTAAAACATTGAAGAAATACTGAATGCTTATTCCTTAAAAATAAGGTTTTAATAATTTTAGTAGTAGTAGTAGCAGTCTGTTACGTACATTCTACTGAACAATAGTAATATGTGAGTAACAGCCAATGCCCTCAAGTTAAACCGAACTTTTATTTTGATGGGTTGCCGTGAATACCTTTACATTTCTGTGTGTGTATGACATGATGATAGTTTTACTGAAATTAAACGGTCAAATGCTGATGAAGTGACTCTCAGAGCAGTTCTGGAGATGTTGTTCATGTATTTATGTCCTCATTAGTGAGACGGCAGAGGTTAATATCACCGCAAGCGTCACGAGCGTTTCAGTACAAGTACTATACATACTTTAAATGACTTCTGTTGTGACCTGGCGCTATAGAGAAAATATAATTAAATAAAATTAACTTGACCTTCAGGGGGGGCGGGGGGTGCCGTTGGGGGGGCGGGCCGCCCCCCTAAAAGAATGGCAGGGGAAACACTGAACTAATTTTATTCCATATTTACTCCACATACTCTATTAGCTCTGTCTATTATCTTAAATCTCACCTATATGCTAGTATATTCAGAGGCTGAAAAAACTACATATACCACTGGCCATCAACTTGCAAATCATGAGCTATGTCTTAGATCAGTGATTCTCAACCGGTGGGCCTTAGAGTGCAATCTGGTGGGCCGTGTAGGCAGTGGTAGACTCATTTAATTTTTAAGTGACAAATCTAGTTATTTTGTAATTATCTAATTGTTCTTATGAATTTATATGATCAAGTCAAGTCAAGATGCATTATCTAAAAGCTAATTTATATTTAAATATCGCAACACCAATCACGTCACAACGTCAGATTGAACGTTTGTTCGATCAGATGCAGTAACTATGTTACTGTAATATGGATTGTTTTCTGAAAATAAAAGCAGATTTGGGAGACAGGCCTGTGCAAGTAAAAGCTTTGAAGTGTGTGGTGAGAAAATACGACTCTGAATACATTAAATTTGGTTTTATAAGGGCAAGTACTGAGACTAAGCCGAAGGCTCAGTGTGTTAAATGTGGAGAAATTTTGTCAAATGAGGCGCTAAAACCATCAAAGCTGCAGAGACATTTGAACTCAAAACACCCGGGCTGTGTTGGGAAGCCAAAATAATATTTTCTACGGAAAAAAGATGGGCTTCAGGCTCAACAGAAAGTCATAACATCGTTATCAACTCAATCAAATATCACCTTGAAAGCTAACTATATGGTTGCTGCTCGTGTTGCTCGTAGTAAGAAGGCCTTTACTATCGCTGAGGAACTTATTTTGCCAAGTGCTGTGGATATGTGTCGAGAGTTACTGGGTGATGCAGCTGCAACCAAAATTCAGTCAATACCACTTTCCGATGACACCGTGGCTAGACGAATTGTTGACATGGGTGATGACATTGAATGCCAACTCGTGGAATGAATAAAGGCAAGCCCTTATTTTGCCATACAGCTGGACGAGTCGACAGACATAAGCAATGCCGCGTTACTGTTAGTTTTTGTCCAATACTGCATGGACAGTAATCTTTGTGAAGATCTGCTATTTTGCAAAGAACTTCCAACGAAAACGGGCAGATAATGTCATGCACTGCCTTGAGTACTCCACTGAAAAAGGTCTTGATTGGAAATACTGCTCAGGTATTTGCACAGACGGCACGGCTGCTATGACTGGAAAACATTGCGGTGTCGTTAAACAAATCCAAGGGTGAGCGCCAGAAGCAAAGTGGACGCACTGTTTTGTCACCAGAACTGCATGAGGTCATGAACATTGCTGTGAAAACGGTTAACTATATTAAGAAAAATGCACTTAACTCAAGGTGTTTTGCAGCTCTGTGTGAATGACTTGATGCTGATCATTTGCAGCTCTTATACCACAGTGAAATACGGTGGCTTTCAAGAGGATGTGTGCTTAATCGTCTTTTTGAACTGAGAAAAGAAGTGCACACATTTCTGGAAGAGCAACGCTCCCCTCTTGCTGAGCATTACACTGATGATCAATTTTGTGCAAAACTGGCCTACTTATCTGATATATTTGATCAGTTAAATCAGCTGAATGTTTCAATGCAAGGCAGAAACAGCACAGTGTTTTTGGTTTCAGACAAAATTGAGGGATTCAAGAAAAAAACTAATTCTTTGTAATAGAAGAGTCAAGGAGGGACGATTTGACATGTTTCCACATCCGAATGAAACATTGGAAGCCTCTTCTCATGTGAACATATGTGTGTCATAATCCAGCACTTGTCTCAGCTGTCTCAAAAGTTTGCTGACTACTTTCCAGAGGACCCTTGACATGGAAACCTTTGGATTTTGGACCAATGAACTAATGGAACTATCAGCCGACAGTAGCCTAAAACTTCAACTCGCATAAGTTGACCTTGCTTCATTTTGGTTACTGGCTGCAAGTGAATATCCCTCTCTGTCAAAGCGGGCAATCAAATTACTATTGCCTTTCACCACCACATACTTATGCGAGTCAGGGTTCTCCACTGTGACTATTAATTCTTTGTAATAGAAGAGTCAAGGAGGGACGATTTGACATGTTTCCACATCCGAATGAAACATTGGAAGCCTCTTCTCATGTGAACATATCAAGTGTCATAACCCAGCACTTGTCAGCTGTCTCAAAAGTTTGCTGACTACTTTCCAGAGGACCCTTGACATGGAAACCTTTGGATTTTGGAAAAATGAACTAATGGAACTATCAGCCGACAGTAGCCTAAAACTTCAACTCGCATAAGTTGACCTTGCTTCATTTTGGTTACTGGCTGCAAGTGAATATCCCTCTCTGTCAAAGCGGGCAATCAAATTACTATTGCCTTTCACCACCACATACTTATGCGAGTCAGGGTTCTCCACTGTGACTATCACAAAATCAAAAGCAAGGAGCAAACGGAAAGCTACTTTGGATGCTAACTCTCCGTGTCAGTCTCTTACTCATTTCACCGAGACCTGATCTTATTATCTCCAGGAAGCAAGCCCAAGTGTCTCACTGAGGGAATGCAGAATATGCATTTTGTAGCAAGGTTTGTCTCAGTATATATGGTTTTTCTCACTCCAAACCCCGTTCATGTAAATATGTTAATGTGTTGGGATTTATTGATGGTCCTAAAGTGGTTGTTGATGAAAACTGTGCTATTGACATGTGACCCACCTGTTAGACTTAATCATTTTTGGATGTGTGGGAAGGGGTATAAGTAACATGTCCAGTTTTTCTCCAGTTGAATTGTAAAAAAAAATATATATATAATACATGTAACATTTACATAATGCTTCAAGTTTGTTTAATATGTAAGATTGTTTTAAACAGTCATGTTCATATCGCTAATTGTATTTGATAAATTACACTTACAGTATGTAAATTGGGGTGAATGAACTTTGTTGAACATTTCTGCTAATGAATAGAGAGAATGTTCCCCTCTTGTGTGTCTGACCTGTTGTTACAGGTATGTTAGTCTGGATGTGGGGATGTATTATTAATTAATTTGCTAAAAGAGTGTTCCCCTTGTGTCTGACCCAGTCACTGGTCTGACCTGCCCTGTTATTGTTATAGGAATAAATGGTTACGGAGTAAACCTGCCAAGTCTTTTTTATACAAGGAGAGTTTTCATCTATATAGCTGATTTGACCTAGTCTGCTACAGTGGCATAACAGATTAACAGCAGATTATATCATTGTACTTTTTGAATTTTCTGTTATTCTGTGTTCATACTATCATATTTGGAAAGGTGGTCCTTGGAATGTTTTTAAACAGTCATTGGTGGGCCATGAGTTGCAAAAGGTTGAGAACCCCTGTCTTAGATCACACTGATTAGGTAGTAAAATTAAAAAGAAATTTCACTCCCATGGCCTAATGGGATAGTAAAGCACTGGCAATTCAGAATCTCAAAAACAGTAGCAGGCCATCCAGGTACTTTCCATTTGCTGTTTTATGAACACAGTGAATTCATACATACTAATTTTCACCTACTATGACTTACTATATATGGTTTCCAGCTTCTTATTCAATAGAAATAGTCAGAACACATAACATGAAAGAAAACAACGCTCTTCAAGCCATTTTAATGAATCTTCAAAAAGGACTTACCTGTGAGGTAGCAGAACTCTGGGACGAGCATGGCAGGTCCCGGTGGAGGCCGACCTGATGGCCCCAGTCTCTTCACGTGACTAACCAGAAGAGCCTGGTTGCCATCTGTTATGTCCAGACCATATTGCTGGAGAGGAGGCAAATAAATTGAGTGTGACAGTAAAATTCTGCAACTAGTGTCAAAATAATTATCTGTATCGTTAAGTTACCGTTTTGAAGTAGTTCTTGAATGAGATCTCTGTATCTCCCTTCTTAAATGTGTTGTTGGGTGTATGATCCCAGGCAATGTCATCAATCCTGTACGTCTTGTTATTGTACCTATAAACGATCATTTGTTACACACCGTTACTTGCTACTTCACAATTACATTAAACAACTTTTAGAGATTTTAAAAATGTTAAAGTAATAAATCAAAGAAAATCTCACACTATCATTTAAATCAGTGATCCTCAAATCTGGCTCGTGAGATCCACTTTCCTGCAGTTTAGCTCTAACCCTAATCAAACACACCAGAGTCTGCTAATCAATGTCTTCAGGATCATTAGAAAATCACAGGTAGGTGTGTTTGATTAGGGTTGGAGCTAAACTCTGCAGGAAAGTGGATCTCGCAAGCCAGATTTGAGGATGACTGATTTAAATTGTTGGGGTCAGTAAGATATATATATATATATATATAAAAAAATAATAATTTTATTCAAAAATGACATTGAATTGATCAAAAGTAACAGTAAATAAATTTTTAATGTTAAAAAATGATTTCTAATTTAAATAAATGGTTGTCTCTTTTGAATTTTCTATTCATCAAATAACCCTGAAAGAAATGTATCAGTTTCCAAAAAAATATTAAGCAGCACAGCTGTTTTCAACATTTTTCATAAACGTGTCTTGAGCAGCAAATCAGCATATTAGAATGATTTCTGAAAGGTCACGTGACACTGAAGACTGGAGTAATGGCTGCTGAAAATTCAGCTTTACCATTATTTTTAGGGATGCACTGAAATGAAAATTCTTGGCCAAAGTCGAACAAAATGAAACACTGGGCCGAAGGCCGAATACCGAAGACGGTTTTTCCTCATTTTGCCAATTTTTTCACCATTGCATAAATTAAATAGCCAAAATTTGCTTTTTATTGTTTTGTCTTGCTTTTCAAAGAAAAAAGAATGTACAAAACAACAATTTAAAAATATTTACTTCACACTGAACATTTTTTAACATTCTAACTAGGGGTGCTCCGATCAGCATTTTTGAGGCCGATCACCGATCGCAAAAAGCAGTATCTGCCGATACCAATCACCAATCTTTTTAAAGCCTTCTTTTTATAATTTATAACTATTTATCGCGATACTCCAATCAGGATTTTTAGAATGGTGAATGGTTAAACACGGGAAAGAATTAAAAAGTAATGCAATTTATAAACTTCAGTGACACTGCCTCAATTGTGCAAGTGACAATTCCTGTGTCAACTGTGCAGCTTGCTTACAGACAGACGTGATGTGGTGATTTGAAGCCATTTGCGTATTTGCGAGAGAGAAAGAGAGCGCGAGAGTGGTGATTCATAAATAAATAATAACATTTATTAATTGCCGAACATTCGGTGCATCCCTAATTATATTATATGATAATTATATTTCACAATATTATTTGAACTGTTTTACTATAATATTGCAATCAAATAAATGCAAGTGAGCATAAGAGACCTTAAAAAATAACACATCTTACCAACCCCAAACTTTTGAACAGCAGTGTCCATGTGTGTAAATGTGTGCTCATTTTACTTAGTCAGAATGATCAGGCCCACAAGCTCCTTGGTGCAGGCTTCAGGGAAGAGTGGTGATTCATAAATTAATAAATAATAACATTTATTAATTGCCGAACATTCGGTGCATCCCTAATTATATTATATGATAATTATATTTCACAATATTATTTGAACTGTTTTACTATAATATTGCAATCAAATAAATGCAAGTGAGCATAAGAGACCTTAAAAAATAACACATCTTACCAACCCCAAACTTTTGAACAGCAGTGTCCATGTGTGTAAATGTGTGCTCATTTTACTTAGTCAGAATGATCAGGCCCACAAGCTCCTTGGTGCAGGCTTCAGGGAAGCGCTGGTCTCCACATTGCTGCCTCAGACTATACATGAAGTCAAGGACAGTCTCACTGCGTAGAACCTTGTGACTCACATCGGAGCACAGCATGATGCTGGACTCGTACTGAAGGATGGTGGTCATGAATCCAGGCCAAATCGTCAGCCTGCAAACAGATTTAGACAGGCTCCAATGTTCAATCACTTTTCAACAGAAGGTAAATGTCACACAACACATTTGTTTCAAAACCTGTGCTGGGGGATGTTGAACGGATCATCAGGGTTGTAGTAATGACGTCCGATTTGCTGCATGTTTAGTATCCTCAGAATTCTACAACACAAAATAAACAGGGATATAAATTAATTACCTTGTAAATAACACTATTTCAAACAGAATGCTATCTGTGATTACCTCCTGAAGAGGATGTTATAAAACTGCAAGCACACAGGAGAGGATGGCGGGAGCTCGTTGGTCAGCGTAACCGTGATCTCAACCTTCTCTCCATTTCTAGTCTCACTGCACAGGACTGTCTCCTACATATAAAGCAATTTATCATTGACAACCAAATCAAATCCACACTCCAAAGCCTCACTTAAGACACTGAATTTATGAGCACTTTGAGGATCTGAAAACATACAGTATTGTGCAGTTTGTTAGGGAGGAAGAGAATGGCTCCATCAAAAGTGTGTGCTTTGCCCAGAGTCTCCTCGTGCTGGAAAAGCAAAGCCGAGCGCAGACGTCGGGACTCCATAGGTGGCTTGAAGTCCACGTGGTACTGATACAAAGCCCACAGAGGTCGTGAAAGCAGACGCATGAAATTGGCCCTCAGCTCAATGGCAGTGCCTGAAACACCTGTGGTGACAGGAAGAGTGTCAAGTCTAACATTGCTACAACATTAGAACACGGATGTGGGAAACGTACACTACCGATTAAAAGTTTGGGGTCAAAAACACTTTAATAGCATTTGAAGTAAGTCTCTAATGTTCACCAAGGCTGCATTAATTTGTTGCAGTTAAAAAGAACATTTGTGAAAAATTACTACAATTTAGCATACATCTTTTTAATGTAATACATCTTAAGTTGTAATTTATTCCTGTGATATAAAGCGGAATTTTCAGCGGCCATTACTTCAGTGTCACATGATCCTTCAGAAATCATTCTAATTTGCTGATTTGTGCCGAAATAGTTTTTCTGCAGGACTCTTTAGCCCTATTCGGACGGGACTAGTTTTCTAAACTACATTTGAGTTTCAGTTCTTACCACCTGACCTCTGCGATTTTCATGTACCAATTCGGACGAGACTAACATCTCCGTGTTTATTACAGAGGTGGGAGAGTCTGTTTTGAACATCTGGGCGTCACAGAGATCACGCGCTCTGTATGCGTGCATTGCGTATAGTCATTCAGATTGATTACCATTAGTATTATCACACAAATACCATGGTGAAGCTAAACGGCTAGTATAGCAAAACCATGTTAATGTGTGGTTACTTTAGTTTAACTATATATATTTTTTTTTTATTTGTAGTAAACCCATGTTCAATTTTCATAAAGGTACATCTGTAATTAAAACATTATGTAATTGAGTGCAGAAATGAACGCGAGTAATCTTACCTGACGCTGATATTACAATAGCCAGTCTTAACGGTTTACATGATCTGGCTCTTGATTTTATTATTGTTATTTTTTTATTATTTCTTTGCCGGGAAGCAAATATATCAAACATGCGCGCGGTGAGAGCATCTACAGTAATTCACGTTGGCCAAAACACACAAGGAAACGCATTGTGGAAAAAAATATCGCCGGCAATCACAGACATTCGCATTCGGACGGGATTAGTTTTCTCAGAGGATCACGGAGTTTGCTGAAAAACAGTAGGTAATTTGCTCTGGAACTATTACAGAGGTTGTGTGTGAAAAACACAGACGTGGCAGATTTGGACGGGATTAAAATCATCAAGTACGTCTGTGAAACACAAATTTCTCTAACGACCCCCTGTAAAACTAGTCCCGCCCGAACAGGGCTTTAGATTAATATAGAAAATGTAAAAGAATACTTGTTTTTGAACATTGAATTTTTGTCACAGATTTGTCTTTAACAAATACTCCCACTTAAAGTGTCTAACTTAATACAATTAATAATCAAATCCAGAAGCCAGTGCCACTACCCAGCCAAAACAATTGCAAAAGAGCAAAAATCAAGTCTTACTTATTAAATATGGTGTTACCTGTTTTGGAATCTTTCACATGTTCCATTAACTGGCGAGTGTGGACACCAGAATCATGGAAATCTCTTCTGCGTCCACCTCTTTCCCCAATCTTTACCTGCTGAAAGCCTGCGGAAATCTGCATCATCGCTACAGGGAGAAAATAAGCAAAAGAGTGAGAAATGGGATGAGGGAATATCATCATAGCATACATGCAACAGTATTCCCACTTGCTGCTCTAATGCACTTACCTTCTTCAGACATGGCTCCAGGAGCAGGTTTCTGTCTCCCTCTCCCCACCAGCTGTCCTTCAGGTGGAGTGGGCATAACAGGCTTTGCAGCCTCTTGTGATACAGATGGTTGCTGCAGAGGAATTATAAAAATAATACGTTTATTTCCATAAAGTTGTATCATATTACTCTTAACATAAATATAAACTCACCGCGCCAGGAGCAGCAGGCTCCTGACCGCGACCTCTGCCTCTGGATCTGGCTCTTGCTCGTCCAGTCATATTGCTGCTGCTTCTCAAATGCTTTGGTTTGTCAATTCAAAGTACTGTGCACAAGTTAAGGTTACAACATACAGAATGGCCACGTTTTCAGTATACTTTTTATTTATTTAGCATTTTTTTCATAGTTTTTTCTTCTGTGGTAAACAAAACTATGTTTGACAGAATGACAGCCTCAATCGCCATACTTTCACTGACTGAACAAGTGATTCAATGGCCGCGTGCCTATAATATTGAATCTTGTATGGAAGAAAGATAAACAAATCTGAAAGGACACCAGAGTGAGGAAATTTGACTTGTTTGTGTTAACTATGACTTTAAAGTGATTTCATGGCCAACCGGGAGATAAATGCTTAACGTAATTTGCCACGAACAATGAGCTTCATATATGAAAATGTATAAAATGTCTGAAATGTTGAGAAAGCTTACTATCTGGAGCAGCAAAACATGACTGGCCCATGTTCTTCACGTGTATGGCGCGCAACGGACACGTGAGGGTTATTCAAATTCCAAGGGTCTCGTAATTATACATTAAACCCGGTTTAAATTGACTTTTTTTTTTTAAAATACAAAATGTTTTTTTAACGAAACTACATTTAAAAAATGCGCTTTCTTTATTAAAGTTTTAATGAGTTTTCTGACAAGTGCGCACTTACATTAGGCCTACACAATACATTAATGGATAATCGTAAATATGAACGTAAATGTCATACATTGTTACATTTAGAGAAACAATAGTAGCCATATTACTTAATTGCATTACTAAAGATGAAATGTGTTAATTGTGTCCCGTTAGTGATAATGAGCACGTGTTTGGGTGCGCCAGGCCCTGGTGTCTGTAACAAACTTCTAAAACTCGGTCTAAGATAGAACAAAGTTTAAAAGCTTACTTGAATGGTTCGAAATATATATAAACCTGTCTTAAATACTCAAGGAAAGTGCTTTGTCATACATAATAGTGAAACTGATATACTTGATTGGCCAACAGTAACCAGAAAATGTCACTTAATTTTGTGCTTTAAGACATTTCCATTGTTTATAACAAAAAACAACTTCACAACTATCAGGAGCAATCAAATAACTAATTATATATGTATAATAAAGTCGATGAAAACTTAGAAATCGACGACCAACTCTTACTTACCGTTGCCTCGCCAAGCGCCAGATGACACTCAATTAATTCCCGAGTCCCTACTGGCCGTTCCCCCGATTTCTTCTGTATCCCTCCGCTGCTAAATATATTTATCATCTAATTTGGTTCATATTTTTCAGAATAATTAATTCCATACCGTCTTTTCAAGTCGTAATTACTTATTTTGATCGAAAAGCTTGTTGAAAATGGAATGGCAAAAGGTTGTTGAGGAAAACTATTTTATTTGGAAGGATACGAAACTACCTGTTACAGGGGGTCACCTGGCCTTGTTGACTCATTTTATTATAATGACAGACGTTCACCACCAGATGGCGCTCAAATACACAAAACACAACTGATTGGTCCCAGTCAACACAGAGGGAGAGACACGTTGTTAATAACAATAAATGTTGCTCACAATAATATTACAATTTCTGAGATGTCCTTAAATATCTTGGGGTGGTTCAGTAACGAAACTTTCTAATTCAAGTTTCCTATTAGAAGTGGAAAACATTAATGGATGATTTACTTTCATGTAGGCTATTATTATTTACTGACCAATAAGCAGAGCACAGTTAGTGGTCATTGTACTACAGCTGTAACATTCAGGTGCCTCACCCAACAGATTTCAGCAGATAGGCCTACAAAATGTCCCTTTTGGTGAGAAAGAAGAAGTACTAACAACTACGTTTTACTCCCTAGAATAACAATTTGCAATACTCCTTTCCTATAAACCATTTACTGTAAAGTAAGGGAGGCTTGAGATATGTCACAATGTATAATGTGTGATGTTCTTTTAGTTTAATACGCTGCTGCTGCTGCTGCTGTTGCTCCTCATCAAGATAGTTATATCTGGGCAAACAAGATGTAGGCTAAGCAGCTTTTCATGCTCTTGCAATGCTAATGTCTGTGTGCATCATCCCTCATTTGTTTTGATATAAGCATGATCAGAAAAAGATCTGGGATGTACAAAAATAGGCTTTGACACAAATTCTGAATGGTTATTTTTCCTAATTTCTGCCATCTTCAAAAAAAAGTCCCAGCATGTATTAGAACAGATCTGCCATTTATCAAGCGACACATCTTGTTTTGCTGTATTTGCTTGATGCTGCTTTGTGAGATATAAGACTCATGATTAATAAATGTAGGTGACATAACTGCACATTTGGACCTGATTAATGTTTTTGGATGGAAAAATGTGTTCCATGACAGTGTTTAAAGCTGTTTCTTACTGTATCTGCTCGCTCACTTAGTTTTTTTATTTTATTTTATTTTTAAGGTGAAGGCCCGTTCACACCAAGGACGATAAATATAATGATAATGACACAGAAGCACAACACTGTTGGAATCCCTTTCAGAATGATTTTTTTCCAGCTGATGAATGATAAAAACACTGACAGCCAATCAGAATCCACACGACTTCAAAGACCTTGAGCATTTAAAGCAGTAGATGACAAAACAACAGCACACTTATAATAAAAAGAATGATATTTTACATTGGTGTAGACACTAATATATTTAGTTCTTGGTGTGAACAATCCTTCAGAGTCTATCTCAGCATTCCTAACATTAGGAATTCCTAAGTATAATCAATGGGGAATGATATTGTTTTTAATTTAGTTAAAAACAAAATATTAGAGAATTCAATAAAATTACTTGAATTAAGTTTCACTTTGACCTGATAAATGCATTTTCATGCTCAAGTGCTTTACTGAATCTCAACTTCTGCTTTCTTTTTCATAATGGTGTCCATCTGTAGCCCTCCATTTACCAGATTGGGCTGTTCTCTTTTTTAGCCTCTCTCAGACTTTGATGAAAGATTAATGATTCAAATGTTAAAGATTCTGCAGCATAGCCTCTCTCTCTCTCTCTCTCTCTCTCTCTCTCTCTATCTCCCTCTCCCTCTCCCTCTCTCTCTCTCTCGTTTCCAGAGAGGTCTCACCCTCCTCTATCAGTTTCAGACTTGCACCCTCATCTTTTTGACTGGGAACTTGGCACCTTCAAGGGCATTTTGGAGGCAGGCAGATCTATGGTTGACTTTCATGTCAAGATCTAAGAATGATTAGCGATTCAGTCTGATGGGATTCAGTCAGATAGCAAAATTTCCCATCACTATTTACCTACAACAACAACAACAACAAGATAGATTAATGTCACAGAGTGAGTACACAAACATTCACATTGGACAAAGTTACATTGATGGAGGCTTTTCTCAAATTCTTTCTTTGGTGATGGTGCAAAGCACACAAAAGTTGGCAAAACAAGTTGTATAATACAGTTTTATGCAAATATGCATGAAAAAAAGACAGCTTTGATCTCTTGTAATGATTTCTCTTTCATTTGATTTGAGAGAAGAGTGCTGACATATGGTCCTTGGCTTCAAGTGGCATTTTATCCTCCAAAAAATAAAAGTATCCTGATAGCCCAAGATTAATGCATCTATAACCTGAAACAGAAGAAGAGATATTAAAAACATAATAAGGGTACAATTTATTACACATTAATCTATATACATTAGAAAGTGTGTAAAAAGGGTCACAATACTTTGATTTAAAAACGTAGCAGACATAGTGCACTATATATATATCTTACAAAATGTTCAAAACACAGCAAAGGCAAGAACTTAAAGAGGAGTGGAAATAAAAGAGCTAAGAAGAAAAGCACAGAAGAGAGTGTGCAAGCAGCGGTAGGCATAGAGTAAAGGTGTCCCCTGCCTGGTGGGCTGATGAATGCCCCCCAGGCCCCAAACCTGTCCAAGAGTGAGATAGAGAAAGACACAGGAATGTTGGATTGAAGTTGTCCCACCAAAGTACAAATGAAGCCATGTGATTTATCTAAAGCTATGACTATATGTCAGTTATGGACATTAGCGGACATCTTGCCTGAAACGCTGCGGCAGAAATCACATATTCACTTGACAACAATCCAAAAATCATACCTTCTTCAGTAAGTCATATATACCCTGAAAAATAAATATACTAAAATTTATTTGAAACACATTTATTTAATGCTAATAAATATTAGATGAAAATCTTAAACTAAGAAATGTTGCCTTGACAGCTCACAAAAAACCCTGAAGCACTAAAAATTACTAATTGCTACTAACCTAAATAGTATATTTAAAAAAAATGAGTAAACCACAGTAAAAGAATAAACAATAATTTAAACGATTAGTAACAATAGTATATAAATACTCATAAAACAACACTGCTAAGGACAGCAAGAGATTGGCTAACATATAGATGTTATTGGTAATCATCTAATGGAAATGAGGTCACATTTGAGCCTAATGTAATGCTTATCTGGTATCTGATACTGATACAAGTTTATGGTAAAATCCCAATGTTTGATCATTAGTTGATTGTGATCTATATCTCAATATTATATGTTAATATTGTAGTCAGAGGTTACATATAAAATATTTTAAGCTATTAAAGTGATCTATATACCGTATAAAACATGCACGGGCACGGAGGCTATACATGCAGACTGAAAACACACAGTTCTGCTGTAATTTGCTTCATAATTAATACCGCCACAATTTCAAGTGAGTTCATCATCCTTTCTCCTTTCCTAATCCATATTAAGCGCAGTGTGGTCAAATGCTCCATTGCTCAAATAAGCAAAACATCTAAAAAAGAGGGGAAAAAATCCATGGAAAAGGGTCAGAGTTTGCAAGATAAGCCAAATGCTCCTTCTTTAATCTATAAAAAAATACTAAATTACTACATTATCTTCATGCTGAACAGCAATGACCAACATGAAGGGGCTTCTTTGAACTAATAAGTGGAAACAAATGGCCTTTGAGATAAAAAAATCCTCCTAGAAGCTGATGACTCTTATTATGTCCAAGTTCAGTTAATTCCCCATGCACTCGGTTGAATTAAATGACTCTGCTTTGATGGATGTTAGCGTGACCCTAAAAGCACATTTTCTTCTGAAGGTTGCTTGTAATGTCACAGTAATTGTAAGGCACCAAGTAAAGAAACACATTGGTTTTAATACATCACACAACATCTACTGTATGTACTACAGAGAAAAAATTATAATTGTGCACATTATATTTTAAACTCTAGCTTGCAAAATCAGAATAGCACCATGATATATTACTAAACTATTTTGGTTTATTTTTGTTACACAGGTTGGCTGACTTTGGATGTTTAACTTCATGTCAATTGAGGAATACAGTGAAGTTACAAAACGGTGTCAAAAAAGAGGACCAATCCAGTTTTTAATCGTGATTTACTGACAACGTGCAAATTAAAGAACACAGACGCAACATCTCATTTACATATCGACCAAGCGCAGCGCAAATTAGCATATCCACCTTTTTCTTCAACGCGGAAGTAAGCCTATGGGTGAGACTTCCGGTTCATTAGCCGCTATAGGTAAATAACGAGGAGAATAACAACGTGCAGTAAACGGTAAAACTGTTTGCACTACAAACCAGTGTGTTCATAATTAAGATAATACATTAAAATAATATGATAAGACACACCAACTTTCAATATCAAGCAGCAAAACGAACTGTTTTGCTCAGCTAAAAATAGCTGGACGGAGTGGACGCAGATGAGACCGGAAGCCATACCCATATAATTTACAAATGGCCGAGCCCATTTTTACGACAAGAAAAAGGTGGATAGTCGCAAACAAGCAGGGCCAATGCTCATCAGGTGCGGGTGATCTATTTACAACACAAAATAGTTTAAGACATGCTTTTTTGGGGCGTTACATAATGGCACAAATACCAGTAATTTGACGAGCGCAAACGTTAGTAAATCGCGTTGCGTGATTCATTTTAAAACTCTCCTCCCATAAATTTTGCGTCTGAGGGAAACTCCTACAAATGCATATTCAATCATGTCAGTTGTAAAAATAACTGTCCATGCCTTTTCAGCGCTAATTCTTCACTGTGCGTCTTTAGTAAATCTTGACAGTACAATTTTAACGCCAAAAGACGGTTTGCGCTGGCTCAAGTTGTTAGTAAATCTGGCCCTTTATAGCAGCTGAGGCATAATGCAAAAGCAAACATTTCTGTTACCAATGCCTTTGTAGTAAAAAATACTCTATTTGCAGTTAGAATTAATTAATTTATTCCACGGTTGACAATTATTGATGAAAATGTGAATAAATTTAGCTAATAATGACTGCACCTTTAGACACTTAGAAGAAGCTGTGACAAAATGCAAAAGCAAACATTTACCAATGCCTTTGTAAAAATACTCTATTTGCAGTTAGAATGAATTAATTTATTCCACAAAAGGTAAACATCCAATAACGGGACGGTTACTGACTTGCATTCAGCTGTTCATGTGGTTTCGACATGGCTGCCACCATGAGGAGACCCTTTCCATGTAAAACAAAAAGTTTTTGTTAGACTACTAATATGACAGGAGCTTTCATCTCATCTAAAAAAAAGATATATTTCAAAAGTACTTTAATGAAGGTGCTCAAAACTATTAATTTACATACACTTTTTGGGGGGGATTGCACCTTTAAGAGGCAGCATTGAACAATACTTGAAAGCTATTAGTCTAGGAATGATTTTTAGCTGTTGCCATGTCTGCTAGTGTGGTTGCAATACTAACAGCCGGAATGGGGATGAGACTGATCAGTTATGACAGATTTCAGCTATCACTGCACATTCAGGGTGCCAGTCTGATTAGCAACACTCAATATAAAGTGAAGAAGGGTAAGGGTGGGGGTTAGAGAAATAAGCTGCGCTCGTTGACGAAGCCACACAGTAATCTGCTCCGTGTTATAGCAGCTTCAGACAGCATCGCTTTAGATGTTGTTCCATCTGAGAATATATTTCAGCTAATTAAAATGTCCTGCTGGTTTTTACCACTGGGGGGTGGATTTGCTATGTGGGTTGCACTCACCGATAAGGCAATTATCAGTCTTTATGTTCTACCCACTGAAATGTTTTTAATCACACGCACAAACAAAAGGCAGGCCTTCTTGCCCAAGTGCACTGTAGATAGATGCATTTTTCTTGGCACATGCTACTTCCTTCACACTTGATAAAACATATCAAGGCCGGGCAGCACGGTGCCCTTGACTGCTCTGGATCTGTGGGCATGCTGGAGGATAAGATAAAGACCAGTGAAGGTCACCCTGTTATAGGGGGTTCATGGAGGTGCCCTATTTAGGCTGAGCTGAGATCAGTTCTGCCATTATTTAACAATAGCTGCTGTTGAAAAACAGGGTAGCTCTGTGTCAGGGAAAAATGTTTGCCAAAAAGAGAAAATAAGAGGCAAACCTTTTAGATAAAGGTGCCTGTCCTTTAGGAAACAGCAAACAGAGTCTGAGGATTTTTTTGTTTTGTTTTGTTTTTCATTTTTTCATTCAACACAATAAGTGAGAATATGCATATTTGGTGGAAAATGTCACACTGTAGAAGGTCTGCAGAACTGCCATTGTATAAGGCAATAAAATAAAATAAAATAATAAAGGCTTATAAAAGATATAAAAATAAAATATAAAAAGTAAAGGCACTGCTAAAACATCTGCTGTAATTTAACAAAAATTAGTGATATATTTTAATTGCAAAAATATTATATATACACTATATATTGACACCATCATTCAAAGTTTTGGGTTATGTTTTTTTTTAAAAAAGAGGTCTTATGTTTAACAAGATTATATTTATATGACCAAAAATACAGTTGAAAATTGTATTATTATGAAACGTTATTATTTAAAACAACTTTTCCATTTTTCTAATTAGCTGATTTGATGATCAAGAAATGTTTCTTATTATTATCAGTGTTGACAACAGTTGTGCTGCTTAATATTTTTGTGGAAATAAATTATATTACATGCAATTTTCAGGATTCTTTGAACAGATCTTTCAGAAGAACAGTATTTATTTGAAAGTTAATTTCTTGAAACATTATTCTTTTTTACTGTCACTTTCAGTCAATATATTGTAGTTTTTTCGATTTAATGATATAAAAAAAAAAAAAAAATATATATATATATATATATATATATACATATATATAATTTAATAAAAATAAATGATGTTTTTTTGAAC
>NW_015507150.1:102964-106045 GCF_001515645.1 Sinocyclocheilus grahami
AGAGTGAAAAATCTAAGGGGGTCTGAATACTTTCCGTACCCACTGTATATATATATATATATATATATATATATATATATATATATATATAATTGTTTCCCCCTTTTTTTTTTCTTTAATAACCCCAAACTTACGGTAGTGGTGCATGTAGAGTAAAAGTAGATGTTCATCAGAATACAGGTTAAAGTAAGATACTTTACTAACAGCTGGTGCAATTACATATATCTACCAGCAGAGGCTAAAGGGTCAATGCTAACCATCCAAAAATGTACCCACTTCCTCCAATTCAAACATTTAAGAAAGAGTCATGTGACCCTCAACTCAGATCCTGATTGGTGAGTCTGATGAAACATTGAAAGTGCCTAGTGAGACCCTATACACACTGGTATCTCTAACCCTCGAAGCCCACATGCACAAACATTAGCTAACTTCACTGTTGTTCTTTTGTGTAGAGGGGTAGGAGTAAGAGTTTTTGCTGGATGGGGGATCTCATGTTGACCATAGCGGAGCCCTGCCGTGCCCCCCTCCTCTCTCTTGTTCCCCCTACGCTGAGCAGGGAAGCTATGTGATCTTTTTTCAAAGTCAACAAAAGAGTGGGGACACAGCTGGGCGGCAGAGGGGAACAGAGGGACGGAGCGTAGCAACAGACTCCTGCTGAGGGCACTGGGACTGATCTACGCTACCAATTCACATGAATCAACTGTCAGCCAGATTGTTTAGGAGCTTTTTGTACTGCTGGAGACAGCATGATTCACTTTGATTCATCTGGAATGGCACACTGGATTTTTGGTCTTGATTTATGGTTCATGTGGACATTCCATTTTAAAATCTTACGGTGTAATTGCGTAAAATGTTTGTGCTTTAACATACTGAACCTTTTTCTGGAAAGACCACCTTAGATCAGCATTTTCAGGCTGGTTTATGATGGTTAACTTGGCACTGGTTTAGAGCAAGTGGACCATAGCCATGTTTTTCATCAGCAAAAATATATATCAGAGTAATATTTCTGATGAAGCTGATTGACTTTCAGTGGGAAAACTTGCTGGTGAATCTACATTCTTAAAAATAAAGTTTCCAGAAGTGAGTTTTCATGGTGATACCACAGAAGAACCATTTTTTGGTTCCCCAAAGAACCTTTCAGCGAACAGCTTTTAAAAGAACCATTTTTCTCAGTTTGAAGAACATCTCAGTGTTAAGATAATAATCAACTCAACTTATTGTTCAGTAGAAATGTTTCATGGATGCTAAAGGTTCTTCATTAAACCATAGATTCCAATAAAGAACTTGTATTTTTAAAAGCTTAGTTAGGAAAACCAGCGCCCCATGCAATGCTGGTCTTTTCAACAGGGATATAACAAGACTTTTACACAAGTTTTTTAAACTATATTTAGCAGATAGATTTCCTCGTGTCCTCCACAATGTACTGACAAAAACCTGGAGGTCCTTGAAGTTAGGCCTTTTTTATGTCTCTTCTCTTAGTCCAAACCATGGCCATAACAAAGTTTTGTGCAGTTGCAAATTTGCAATGAGACAGGATACGAAGGACAGGGCAAAAAAGGAAAAAGTGTGGGAGAGAGTGGAGAAAGGCCACAGAGAAGTGAGCATCAAAGGCAGTGGATCTCAGCATGCTCCTGTAGCAGTGTGTGAACTCCCACCCTAAGACACACAGCAAAGCCCCTTCACACACACACACACACCCATCTCCTCCACCCCTCCGGACGAGTCCTCAGCAGTAATTAAAACCATCACCCCCACTGTTCCAGCATCTCATTAAATCTCAGCACCCTTCCGTTTTCCTTCTTTCACAAATCCATCTACCAAAAACCATCCCTACACAGACACAACCAAGGCTAAACCTAACACATTCTTCAGC
Organism: Sinocyclocheilus grahami; assembly: GCF_001515645.1. Lineage (NCBI taxonomy): Eukaryota > Metazoa > Chordata > Actinopteri > Cypriniformes > Cyprinidae > Sinocyclocheilus > Sinocyclocheilus grahami. The sequence continues at coordinate 104,838 of NW_015507150.1, forward strand.
TAATCATGGTGCATAGTGTTGAAATGGAGACTAGGCGTCAATCGCAAAAACACTCTTTCCATTTTCAGCTCCATCAGAAACAGGAAATATCCAGTGAGCTCTGATGAGTCCACTCCCTCAACCTAATCACCCTCATTTGAAATAGCATATGAAAACATGTTTTTATTAAAGTTTGTATATGAGCACGTTTGGCATAGATTTATTAATTGTTATAAAGAGCAATAGAAGTTAATGTTATTATGCAGATCTTCAACATCAGATAAATAATGAGTGTTTTTGGATGAACAATTCTGGGGACAACAACAAAATTGAAATAATGAAATTACTTTAAATAGAACTATAAAACAGTATACATTGTACGTTTTATTAGTTGAAAACATAGCAATTAACTATAATACACTCTTAAAAATAAAGGTGCTTCACGATGCCATAGAAGAACCTTTTTGTCTAAATGGTTCCATAAAGAACCTTTAACATCTGAAGAACCTTTCTGTTTCACAAAAGGTTCTTTGTGGCGAAATAAGGTTCTTCAGATTACAAAAAGGTAAGAAAGAGATGGTTCTTTAAAGAACCTTTGACTGAATGGTTCTTTGTGGAACCAAAAATTCCCTACTATATAGTAGGCGAAAAACAGTAGGTGAAGAGTATGTCCAAATTTACAGTTCATAAAACAGAAAGCAAAAAGTACCCAGATGACCCACTGCTTCTAGCGAGATTCCAGTGGGCACTTTATTATCCCATAAGGCCACGGGGGAGGATTTGTGAATGGCAGTGAAGTGCCGCAACTGATGCTGGTGGGCCACATGATAATGACAATGTGACAAATGTAGTACATCCAGATTACATTCATACTACACGCATTCATACAACATAGTAGAAGTACTTATTCAAAAGAAGTACCTACTACAATTTCAGACACTTCCTAGTGGGCACACCAATTAGTGCAGTTAAATACAGCTTAAATTTTAAAAACATATTTTAAATTACCAATGAAATCTGATGAAAATTGAATTATAAATTTTGGTTCTTTGATTCAAGCTAATGCACATGTGCATTTTGGAGCAATAAGACGAGCTTTTACCAACCAGGCGTCCTACAGCTGCCATACTGAACATTACAATACCTCCCATTCATTTTTCTACAAGTGGTTTATCTATTCATTCACAATAGTGGTATTGAGCGTTGTTTTTAGTTTAATGGAGAAGCAC
>NW_015507150.1:106055-106947 GCF_001515645.1 Sinocyclocheilus grahami
TTGAAGAACCTTTTGAAGCACCTTTATTTTTAAGAGTGTATGTTGCTACAGAAAAGACAAAAATGTGAATTTTTTTAAAATATGCACTTACAAGATCAATCCAAACAAGTTGAAAGAATTATATGAGAAAGAGAGAACATTTAATATTAACCAGATCACTATCAGACTTCCCAGTATGTGTGAGAGAAAAGTGTTCAATAAAATTAATTTGACTTCTCAATTATATATTTGCAAGAGATAAAACACTGATGATGATTAGATTCATTATAATGAATTAGAACAAAGAAATATGAAGAGCCAGTTCACTCTAATTAATCTAAACTCACAACGCTTTATGAGAGAGGGAAGCGTCTGAAGAAGTGATTCAATAGAATGAATTGGACTTTCTAATGCTATAACTGTCTAAGGAACCAATTCACTAGAATTAATTCATCTTCCCAGCATTACATGAGAGAGATAACAGTTTATGTGGAACCGATTCACTAGAATGAATCGGGCTGCTCAATATGAAATAGAACCTTTCAAGATGAACCAATTCACTAGGCTGAATCAGACTTCTTAACAGTACGTGAGTGAATCATTTATGATGACCTGATTCATTAAAATGAATCAGAATGAATCAGACTTTGTAATATTATGAGAAAAAGAACAGTGTATGACGATCCGGTTCACTAGAATGAATCAGACTTGCGCAAGCTATATGAGAGATAACCATTTCTGTAAAACCAGTTCACTAGAATAATAGGACATTCCAGTGCTATATGACAGAAAGATCAATTTATGACAAACCGATTTACTAAAATGAATCAGACTGTTCAAGGGAACCTATGAGAAAGAGGACTGTTTAGAATGAACCAAATCCCCTACAATGTAGCTTCCCAAAGCTATATAA
>NW_015507150.1:108458-109631 GCF_001515645.1 Sinocyclocheilus grahami
TCTAGAATGAACAGCTCCTTATTGCTATGGTGACACTGGCAGAGAGTTTGCGCTGCTGTTGGGTGCTATATGCCATGCTTTGTTTATAGTGGGTGTGTGATATAAGGAACTGTCTCAATAATGTTCCTACGAGGCTAACAATTTCACTTTCTGTCTTTCTCTCTCGCTGGTTCGCTGCCAAACACAAAGTAGCGAGCATCTAGCTAACTGACTCTCTCTCTCTTTTTCTCTCATCCACTCTTTCTATCCTCTCTTTTTTTCTTTGAGAAAGCCTTTGAAGTTAGCAGGGGGGCCTGTGCTCTCGCAGTGATGGTAACGAATGATACTTTAAGCGATTCTTTTTTATCCAGGCGAGCTTAATGAAAGATTAATGGGTTTGATATTTTCCTTGTTTATGTTTTATTTAAAAAGTAAGCCGTGGTCCTTGGAACCTGTTAAAACGCTCCTTGGCAGAAGCAGTAATGATTTTATGGATCACAGTGAGACTCTCATCTTTTGAACACACAAAAGAAAGTCAAAGCTGTTGATTTGACTCTCGTGTCTCGGTGTGTTGACACACTACTCTCGATGAACACAGTGTCATGAGTCACAATTACACTTAACTTTAGTCATTTAAACATATTTACTCATTTCATAGCATCAGCACCTGTAGAGGAATGAAAAAGATGACCACAATCCAAATCTTTTTTAAGGCAAGTCAGTTCACTGAGCGGCCGTCTTGGTTACACCCCCAGGCAGCTACTTTCTAACTAAGCAATATGCACACAAGTACCCTATACTTCAGTGAGAAAAGACCAAGGTGTCACTGTTTCGTTATACTTCACCTGACCTGTAGATGACAGCATGGAGACAGTTTAACATCCCTGAAAACCTCTGTAGTTCTATTTAGCCTTGACAGTAACTGACTTTTTCAAGACAAGTAAAAGCTTTTAAAAAATCTCTTTTTTTACTGATGTATTTTATGATGTTTTATGATTAATATGAAAATATATTGATCTTGTTCTAACCACAGAGCTTACTTCGGGCGTTTAACCAAAAACCCATTCAAAAACGCATTGACTTCAGGCACTTGAAGTGCTGAAAGTGCTTGTTTTGGCCCTCAAAAATATGTAATTTCTCACATACTTCCCTACTATATAGTAGGCGAAAAACAGTAGGTGAAGAGTATGTCCA
>NW_015507150.1:109641-110404 GCF_001515645.1 Sinocyclocheilus grahami
TAGGTCTAGTTATAGCGTTAAGTGAACAGTGATTGTGAAAACACGTGTAACCGGTATAGTCTGGTGTGATGTTTTAAAAAAATTATTTTGGACTTAACAGAGTAAGTGGTTGGGTTGACTTGCTATTTATTCCGATCAGACAAATCAGAATTTGTGATTGAAGTCACCAAAAACCAAAAGTGCCATATAAATGACACAAACCAAAACATTAAAATATAATATACAATTGAGAAAAAAATACATATAAAATAAGAGATAAATATAAATAAAAAGCTTTTAAAATTAAATTAGATATTGATTGAGGCATTTTTGTCCTTACATGGAAAGACATACTGTATGTACATGTGTGGAGTTAAAATTTTATTAAAATAATCAAAAGTTAAAAAGTTGGGGGTGAATGAATGAATGAATAAATGAATGAATAAATAAATACAGAACGTACACAAAACATTTTTTCCAATATTTTGGTGGTTTTCCGACATTAAATAAAATATGTTTTGTGATTACAGAATCTACACTTCTGTATGTGGAACTTTGCTAAAAGTCAAAAGTCAAAATAAAATAAAATAAGGCTGTGCACCTACCAAATGTGCACTTTGCACACTGTATTAATGTCAGATTGAAATTTGGGGACAATTTGTGGAATAATTTGAAAAACACTTATCTTACTTTGTTCACAGCAAGGTTTGTATGCTGCAGGCTTAATGAAAAATAGATATCTCCTGACTGAAATATCAAAATAAAAAGGAAGAGGTTGAGCTGA
>NW_015507150.1:112098-112874 GCF_001515645.1 Sinocyclocheilus grahami
ACAATAGTGGTATTGAGCGTTGTTTTTAGTTTAATGGAGAAGCACATATGCTAAACCGGCACCTGTGGATGGGTATGGATTGCTGATGTGACACAACAGCTGAGTCTACAGTATTTCAAACTCATCTCCTTCAAGGTCGGTTTCTAATTCATTGGTCCAAGCATTGGTCGAGGAAAATTGAGAGCCAGCATTAAAATGTCTGTAGAGAACTGAACAGGTGTTCATTTGGATGATATTATTACCTTGGTGAATAAAACCAAGTGTAAATGTTACTATGCGCGACTTATGTAAAACAATACACTAGATAGAACAAAAACATAATCAAACAGATTAAGTTTGAATACTTTCATTTGATTGTTTTCCCTTTTCATTTGAACAGCAATTAAGCTGTCAGCAGTCTAAATTACAGAGCTGAAAAATGACTGATTGTGTGTGTACATGTGTGTGTGTTTGCAGTGTCCACTGTGAGGAGAAATTAATCAAGTGAAAAATGTGAAAAATGGAATCCAGTCACAGATGCCACAGCAGCAGCTGTTACTGTTTCCTCTTAACTAGTGCCAGCTCTGTTAGTCCAAAGTGTGTGTTGTGTGCACATGTGTGAGTGTGTATTTGTACACAAAAAACTACAGAAGGCCAAAGGGTTATGGCTTGCCTTCAGTTATTATTATCATACTTTTATCACACAATTCTATTTGATTTCTTGCTCCTTTACTGGAGGTCACATTCTCTCATCACATTTCTTTCTTTCTTTCTTTCTTTCTTTCTTTCTTTCTTTC
>NW_015507151.1:0-6875 GCF_001515645.1 Sinocyclocheilus grahami
CACTGCGTGATTCAGTCTGTTAAAATGCATTTAGAATGATCACAATATTGAAGATATAGGGGCAGAAAATGTATATAATTTCATATAGTAAATCAATATCACGCGAAGAGTGCCATTTTTTTCCTCCAAAAATCAACATGATTACATATAGATTAAAACTCATTATAAATGAGGCATTTGTTGCATCCAGGCATTTGTTGCAACCACATGTGACGACCCCGGGCTGGACTCTGCTTCGTCCACGGTGAAAGCCGATCCGGTGATCCACAGCGCGAAGTTGATGTATTTCCTCAGCGACCAGCACGGATCAGCTCTAGGCATGACGAAGCGGATATCGTCCTCTTTTGGAAGGCCAAACAAAGTAGCTTCGCTTTCACAACGAAACACACAGTGCCTTCACGAAATGGCGGCAGCGGCAACAACAATACTAGAGCGAGAATAAAAGTTATGCCTTCTTTCTTTGCGTGAACATTTGGGCGGTGTTATGCAAATCTTCCCACATCGTGACGTAAACATGTGGGGGCGTGTTAGAATGAGCCTTTTTAGGTAGGCGTGGTTGACTCTTAACTTTTATAAAGAATATCTCTTTGGATTTGAGACTTTAGTCTTTGCAACTTTACAGATCTTCTTTATGCACCAAGAGCTTGTAACACTCCAAAGAGAAAGGAAAAATTAAAATCGCATCATATGACCCCTTTAAGAGACTTTTAGACACCATATTGCCTGTTTTTGCTCTATTTTGACAACAAAAATAATTCCAAACACAGCCACCATATAGCACAGTTTTGCGTCCCTGAGCAATGACGGTGTTTCGTTCCTGAATTAATCAACCGTTTAAATGACTTGGTTCAATCGCAATTACTCACTTATTAACAGTGACTTGCTGACACCTACTGGCAGTTTTAGTTTCACATTTAAAGTATCTTTTGATTTTTTATATTTTTTTTAAATATAATTTCAAATGAGTATTCAACATTTTATGTCTTATATATCAAAACATTATTTCTGCATTTGTAACTGCAGGTTAAATGCATTCATGTCCTGCATTAAACAGTGTGTAATTTTGTTGATACTGATTTAATTTGTCTGGTAACAGCACAAATGTCTTATTATTCTAAATAACCGATTCCTTTAATTAAAAACAACTGGTTTGAGATTTATAGGCCTATCCCGGGGTGTCAAACTCAGTTCCTGGAGGGCCGCAGCCCTGCAGAGTTTAGTTCCAACCCTGCTCCAACATGCACCATGTAGTTTTCAAATAAGCCTAAATGATTAGATTAGCTGGATCAGATGTGTTTAATTAGGGTTATATCTAAACTGTGCAGGACTGTGGCCCTCCAGGAACTCAGTTTGACACCCTTGGCTATCCCATTTTTGCCTCCCTCCAACTGTTAAAATATAACTAAGTAATTTTTACTCTGAGTAAATTTTAAACGAGCAACTTTTTACTTTTACTTGGGAGACAAGGGAAGCCTCCAGGGCGGGTCAGGAGGCCATGGCAGAGCTGGTAGCTCAGGGGGCCATGGTGGAGCAGGCAGTTCAGGTTGCCATGGTGGATCAGGGGACTCAGGAGGCCATGGCGGATCAGGAGACTCAGGAGGCCATGGCGGATTAGGAGACTCATGAGGCCATGGCGGATCAGGAGACTCAGGAGGCCATGGCGGATCCTCCGTGGCCTTAGCTGGTTCGGCCACAGGTATATGCCACCCCCCCCCTCAAAAATACATTTTCTTGGGGAAAACTAGGAGTCCTGGGGTGCGCTCTGGAGGGCACTCCGGAGGAGCGGGCACTTGAGGGCGCTCTGGAGGGGATTCAGGGATTCAGGGATTGGAGCCCTCCTTGGGCTAAGCACAGGGACAGGAGCCCTCACTGGGCTAAACTCGGTGACAGGAGCCCTCACTGGGCTAAACTCGGGGACAGGAGCCCTCACTGGGCTAAACTCGGGGACAGGAGCCCTCACTGGGCTTAACTGGGGATCTGGAGCCCTCCCTGGGCTTAACTGGAGATCCCGAGCCCTCCCTGTGCTTAACTGGAGATCCCGAGCCCTCCCTGGGCTTAACTGGAGATCAGGAGCCCGTCCTGGGCTAAACGAGGAATCAGGAGCCCTCCCTGGGCTCAACTGGGAATCAGGAGCCTTCCCTGGGCTAAACGAGGAATCAGGAGCCCTTCCTAGGCTTAACTGGGGATCAGGAGCCCTTCCTGGGCTAAACGAGGAATCAGGAGCCCTCCCTGGGCTCAACTGGGAATCAGGAGCCTTCCCTGGGCTAAACGAGGAATCAGGAGCCCTTCCTAGGCTTAACTGGGGATCAGGAGCCCTTCCTGGGCTAAACGAGGAATCAGGAGCCCTCCCTGGGCTTTACTGGGGATCTGGAACCCTCCCTGGGCTTAAGTGGGGATCTGGGAAGCGCTTACGTGGTGCTGGCACTGGAGGGATCTATGGAGGAGCAGGCACAGCAAGGCGCTTTCGAGGAGCGGGCACTAGAGCAAACTTAGGGGCTGGAGCCGACACTGGAGCGAGCTCTGGGGCTGGAGCCGACACTGGAGCGAGCTCTGGGGCTGGAGCCGACACTGGAGCGAGCTCTGGGCGGGAGTGAGCCACGACCGACAGGCTTGACTTTGGAGTGGCCAGGGGCTTGCTACAGGAACTTCGGAACTAGACTTCGGAACGGCCGGTGGGCTGGAGAAAGCCGTGGCCGGCAGGCTTGACTGAGGAATGGCCGGCGGAGGGGTCCCTAATCGGGATCAGAGGCTCTCCAGACACCGGATGACTGCCTCCTTCCAGTCGAGGCTGGTGGTGTCTGGGAGCTCCACGGGGCGATGGTAAGTAATCCCGATTCGGAACAGCATCACGAGGGTTTCCCCCTTGAGGGAGCTGGCTAGGGCGAGTGGCACAAACGCCCTCGCGTAGCTGACAGGGTCGGGGCTTGCCTCGTTCTTCCTTAATCTCGGGGGAAAAACAAACGGAAAACAAAAACACTTTGAAAACCCGGAAAATAAACACGGGGAGAAGACCGTTCTGTCACGGTCACTCGGGGAGGAGGGAACGAGGAGACTGTCAATCAAACTATCGTGGGAGGGGCCTGTCTGTGTGACGTCACACAGACAGGCATCTGAGATCGGCTCGGCTTTGGAAAAGGGAAACGAGATTAAAAAAAAACACTGGGTGGATTTTTATCATTATAGAGTGGTTGTGTACACACACTGCCAACACACATTTAAGTTCAAACAACTTGTAAAAGTGCATGTAGCATCCTAAAACCCCTTTAACGTCTTACACATGCATACCAGCTTCTGATAAACTAACTGGTACAAAGTTTTCAGTGCTATAATGCGTTTAAATCATACAATAAGTAACTAACCTGATTTTAGAGAAGAAATCCTAATTTCTGTTGTTAGTAGAGCGTAAGCCTTATCTGACGAAGAAATCTCAGATTGGCAGCCCATATAAACGATACCAGAATAAATTGATCTGTTATTGGGCAAAGAAATTTCCCACTTTCAGTTTTAAATGCATAGGTCTTAAGTCTGACGAAGAAATTAGCGGCATGAATTAATCTGCGTGACAAAGAAATCCCACTGGCAGTGATATTAAATCTGGGCAACGAAGACATCTCGCTGCAGTATATTTACTTTTAATAGTGATTTGAGCGATGTTCCTCATCTCCCTAAATTAAGGCCTTCTTGTATCTATCGTGTATCATTGTAGTCATTAAGGTGATGCAATTGAATAGCGAATTAATGGTGTAATTCTAGCCTAGCTAGCTAGTCATTCACCATTGTCTGTGAAGTGAATGTGCTGTTTTGATTTGTGAATTAAGTTATATGCGACTCGTCATAACTGACTGCACTTAAGTTTCCCATGCATGTTTACAGCAGCGCAAGTTCTGCTCCATTTGCGAGTGTTGTAAGCTTGCATCGGTTTCTTAGCAACATCTGACCCGGGAGATGTGAGTAGGCTCTTCCAGTTCAATCTGATAACAGCACACACATCACAGACCTTTGTGTAAACAAAGAACTGCGTGTAGCCAAAGCTAACTCTTTAGCAGCCATACAGGCTAAGCTAAACCCTTTACCTATGTTTGTTTGTTTGTTAGACTAGTTTGTGTTACTGTTTAGTTAAAGGGGGGGTACAATGCTGTTTCATGCATTCAGAGTTGTTTACACTGTTAACGGGTTAAAGAAAAAAATATATATTTTGACTGAAAATTTTTCCTCAGCCAAGCCCCATTCCACAGCCATACCTGTCACACACCCAGTTTAAGTTAAAACAGTTAAAGTTTTCTTGTAATTAGGAGCACTTTTCCTCCTAATTAAAAAAAAATAGGAGCACCTTCTGATCAATAATAAAAAATTCTGATAAAAAATTAGCCTTCCTAATATGAGATGACATTTGACTCCTTAAAGTGTCTTACAGGAGTATTTTCTTTTTACCTTTGTAATGGCATTTTTCTAATTTTAATAAATGTATGCAGTGTTTTCTAGGATTTTTTCCAGCTGTGGTGACAGGACTATTTCCCATGGACCATGCCCCCTCCCCTCCCCACCCATGAATCAGTTGCACTCAGAATTGAAATTATTTGAACTAAAAAAGACAATTAAATATTAAATAAGAAAATAAGATCAAATAAATTAATGACAATCAATAGCACAAACAAAAACAACTGCTTTATGACCACGTCTCTGTCTTCTCCACAATAAAGCTCTGCAAATGGATCCGCACGTCTCACGTCTCGTCAGCCCCGTAACAAACGCGTTACTCCCAACACTGATAATGAAAGACAGCAGGAGGGTTATTTAGGCTGCTGTCTCTTTAAGTCCTCATGCACGGATCTAATATAGGCTACTGTTACACATGGCTCTATGCTTACTTTTCTTTTTAGGAGCTCTTGTCCTCCTAATTAAAAAAAATTTAGAAGCAGCTTCTGATCAATCAAATTCTGATCAAAAATTATCCTTCCTAATATGAGGTGACATTTGACTCAAAGTGACTTACAGGGGTATTTTCTTTTTACCTTTGTAATGGCATCATTTTCATCTGTCAAATTAAATGTATGTTTAAATGCTTTTTTAAATTTATATTTAAAACAATATAATAAGACATAAGTTACCAATCATATGAAATTAGTATTAATAAAAAATGTATTTGTACTAAAGAGGTGGCACAGAAGAAGACAAAAGTGGCTTGTAGGTACATTTTCAGATGTTTAATGAGGCTCAGAGGTGGCATGAGTGCAATTAAATTCATACATTCATGTGGAGATTAATGTTTTAAATATAAAATTTTGAATACAGAAATATTAAATGATTTAAAAACTGAAATTATACGCTAAAAATGAAACTAAATCCACCAGCAGGTGGCGGCAAGTCACTAATTTTTTCACTGAATCATTAATTCAATTGATTAGTTCGAATGGCTGATTCATTCAGGAATGAAGAAAGTGACTGTCTTTATGAATGGGTAATCATGAATCACTGACTCACTAGATAAGTTCAAAAACGCACTTTCACTGAATGAATTAAACACCGCTGTGTTTGCTTTTAGAGATGCGCAGCGGCTGAGCTGTTACTATATTTGGAACTATTTTCGTTGACGAAATAGAGCAAAATCAGGCAGTACTTGTTTATTGAACTGTTGTATCAAATCAATATCACATTTGCAAACTCCCTTAATAACTATTAAAAGTTGTCACTCTCCTTATCGCGATCTGTGGGTGCACAGAAAATGAGAGCGCGTGAGTGAGTTCTCAAGACTCAAAAGCACGTGTAAATGATACGTTTCGTCATCGTGTTATAAGCGCGAAACCTGCGGGAATGAGTAGAATTATTATTAATAGCCGCAATCCCGCGCTGAAATTCAAGTTCTGCTCTGTGTTCTCGGCAAATAACCCGACTGTGAATGATGCGAGCGGCATCACTATGTTGTCACTGAGAAGCTGCAGCCGTGGCGGGAATGATTTTTGGGCAGAACAACAACAATGCGCTAAATGTTTCTTTTCCCCTCATTTTTTCCAATTGACGGAAATCCGTCGTAGACTCGCTGCAATTAACGGAAATCCGTCGTAGCGACGGATACCTTTAATCCCTGTGTTAAAGAGCTGGATTCTCATGCTAAGCATGGACAAAGTTTAAAAAAACTATTTGGACATATGACGGAGTATTTCTGTGCCAAAAATCTTACTTCCGGGTTTGTACAAGTTTCGGAGAGTTTTTTTTCAATCGTGGCTCTTCATGACGTAAACGAGGGTGGAACTCCTTATATGGGCATTTCTCCCGGAAGAGCGCGCCCGCGCACACATCGACCAGAGTGAGAGCAAGAGCAAGAGCGAGATCGCGCCCATCAACGCTCTTCATCCGGCGGCATCGCTGCATGGGACTTGCTCGGGAAGAATGTCTCCAATCCAAAGATGTGTGTTTTTGGTTGTAAGGGAAAGATAACTTTGTTCAGCTTCCTAAAGAACCCAGCGTTATGCAAACAGTGGATACAGTTTGTTTTTCTGGGGCAGCAACGGAGTTTCACAAGTGTGTTTGTTGAAGAACGTTTTATAAACAAGGCCCAGTTCGACGCTGGATTTGCTCTTCGTTTGATACTGAAAGATGGAGCGGTCCCAGCTATAAAAGATCCCGGTCATGGTTCAGAACTGCAGACGGTAAGTGAAACGTAATCAAATGTCTGTTTTGTTGGCATTCGGGCGCCCAAGTGCTCGTCACTCTTTAGCTCCGCCCACGGCGCGCCTCCAGGCACTCAGCTTTTTCTGTAGAGAATCGTAAAGCTGTATTTTTCTTTTATAAATATGATAAAACTAAAGTCTTCTTGGAGATATGAAGGATGCAGTACTATTCTATAGGTACTCAAGATTAACATGAGATTGGGTGAA
>NW_015507151.1:10568-15913 GCF_001515645.1 Sinocyclocheilus grahami
TAAGCGGTATGTGTGGAGAAAACCAGGCACTGCTCATCACCTGTCCAATACAGTCCCAACAGTGAAGCATGGTGGTGGCAGCATCATGCTGTGGGGGTGTTTTTCAGCTGCAGGGACGACTGGTTGCAATCGAGGGAAAGATGAATGCGGCCAAGTACAGGGATATCCTGGACAAAAACCTTCTCCAGAGTGCTCAGGACCTCAGACTGGGCCGAAGGTTTACCTTCCAACAAGACAATGTGTCACGAATCCGGTCCATGAACTTCCAATTTCATTGACTCTCGCACTACACACTGTTGCACATCACCCCGGACTACATTTCCCATCATGCATTGCACTGATTGCACTCAGCACGGATTGCACACAGCTGTTTACACTGATTGCACCCAGCTGCTTCATATCACTCCCTCACTATTTAACACTCACTCTGATCCCTTCCCTCTGCCGAGTATTGTTTCAGCGTTTATCACTCCCCTAGTGATAGCTACACTACAGAGCCCTCAGTCGTTTCCCAGCCTTAGCCTTAGCCGCTTTCTCGGTTTCTGATCTTCGCCTGGTTTCCTGGATTTCTCCCCTAGTCTTGCCCCTTCTGATTCTGTCTGCAGTTCATCGACCCATGCTAGCCCTAGGATTATTGTTGTGTTTTGCCCACCATATACCTGTCTGCCTCTGTTTGACCCTGCCTGCTTTATGACCACGTCTCTGTCTTCTCCACAATAAAGCTCTGCAAATGGATCCGCACGTCTCACGTCTCGTCAGCCCCGTAACAAACGCGTTACTCCCAACACTGATAATGAAAGACAGCAGGAGGGTTATTTAGGCTGCTGTCTCTTTAAGTCCTCATGCACGGATCTAATATAGGCTACTGTTACACATGGCTCTATGCTTACTTTTCTTTTTAGGAGCTCTTGTCCTCCTAATTAAAAAAAATTTAGAAGCAGCTTCTGATCAATCAAATTCTGATCAAAAATTATCCTTCCTAATATGAGGTGACATTTGACTCAAAGTGACTTACAGGGGTATTTTCTTTTTACCTTTGTAATGGCATCATTTTCATCTGTCAAATTAAATGTATGTTTAAATGCTTTTTTAAATTTATATTTAAAACAATATAATAAGACATAAGTTACCAATCATATGAAATTAGTATTAATAAAAAATGTATTTGTACTAAAGAGGTGGCACAGAAGAAGACAAAAGTGGCTTGTAGGTACATTTTCAGATGTTTAATGAGGCTCAGAGGTGGCATGAGTGCAATTAAATTCATACATTCATGTGGAGATTAATGTTTTAAATATAAAATTTTGAATACAGAAATATTAAATGATTTAAAAACTGAAATTATACGCTAAAAATGAAACTAAATCCACCAGCAGGTGGCGGCAAGTCACTAATTTTTTCACTGAATCATTAATTCAATTGATTAGTTCGAATGGCTGATTCATTCAGGAATGAAGAAAGTGACTGTCTTTATGAATGGGTAATCATGAATCACTGACTCACTAGATAAGTTCAAAAACGCACTTTCACTGAATGAATTAAACACCGCTGTGTTTGCTTTTAGAGATGCGCAGCGGCTGAGCTGTTACTATATTTGGAACTATTTTCGTTGACGAAATAGAGCAAAATCAGGCAGTACTTGTTTATTGAACTGTTGTATCAAATCAATATCACATTTGCAAACTCCCTTAATAACTATTAAAAGTTGTCACTCTCCTTATCGCGATCTGTGGGTGCACAGAAAATGAGAGCGCGTGAGTGAGTTCTCAAGACTCAAAAGCACGTGTAAATGATACGTTTCGTCATCGTGTTATAAGCGCGAAACCTGCGGGAATGAGTAGAATTATTATTAATAGCCGCAATCCCGCGCTGAAATTCAAGTTCTGCTCTGTGTTCTCGGCAAATAACCCGACTGTGAATGATGCGAGCGGCATCACTATGTTGTCACTGAGAAGCTGCAGCCGTGGCGGGAATGATTTTTGGGCAGAACAACAACAATGCGCTAAATGTTTCTTTTCCCCTCATTTTTTCCAATTGACGGAAATCCGTCGTAGACTCGCTGCAATTAACGGAAATCCGTCGTAGCGACGGATACCTTTAATCCCTGTGTTAAAGAGCTGGATTCTCATGCTAAGCATGGACAAAGTTTAAAAAAACTATTTGGACATATGACGGAGTATTTCTGTGCCAAAAATCTTACTTCCGGGTTTGTACAAGTTTCGGAGAGTTTTTTTTCGATCGTGGCTCTTCATGACGTAAACGAGGGTGGAACTCCTTATATGGGCATTTCTCCCGGAAGAGCGCGCCCGCGCACACATCGACCAGAGTGAGAGCAAGAGCAAGAGCGAGATCGCGCCCATCAACGCTCTTCATCCGGCGGCATCGCTGCATGGGACTTGCTCGGGAAGAATGTCTCCAATCCAAAGATGTGTGTTTTTGGTTGTAAGGGAAAGATAACTTTGTTCAGCTTCCTAAAGAACCCAGCGTTATGCAAACAGTGGATACAGTTTGTTTTTCTGGGGCAGCAACGGAGTTTCACAAGTGTGTTTGTTGAAGAACGTTTTATAAACAAGGCCCAGTTCGACGCTGGATTTGCTCTTCGTTTGATACTGAAAGATGGAGCGGTCCCAGCTATAAAAGATCCCGGTCATGGTTCAGAACTGCAGACGGTAAGTGAAACGTAATCAAATGTCTGTTTTGTTGGCATTCGGGCGCCCAAGTGCTCGTCACTCTTTAGCTCCGCCCACGGCGCGCCTCCAGGCACTCAGCTTTTTCTGTAGAGAATCGTAAAGCTGTATTTTTCTTTTATAAATATGATAAAACTAAAGTCTTCTTGGAGATATGAAGGATGCAGTACTATTCTATAGGTACTCAAGATTAACATGAGATTGGGTGAATGTGTTATGCCCCCTTTAATAAAACTCTTGTGTGTGAACATGAGTTTCTGTCTTGCAAATTAGTTGTCCCTTTACGATTTTGATCCTTACTACATGCTCTAATGCATTAATACTGTATGAAAGTATTTTCTGTGGCCACGGAAATATTCTTTCCTAGAGTTGATATGAATTTACACTGAATGTTTGCTGGACGAACAGATTGGTTGATGGCAATTTAATTCTGCTACAGTTACTACTGGCAGCTGATATAAATAATTGTAATTAATCATAATTAACTGTAATTATTTATATACATTTCCCTTTTGAGCTAATTTGCTACACTTGAGTAGAATATTTTCGTACTTTTTCCACCTCTGCATTTGACGTACCCTTCCAGTGACGACATTTAGCAGGTTGAATATTCATAAAAAAAATTAGATTGCGTCCATTTGTACCCCTCCAGGCTTTTGTAGGCTTTTAAATAGTCTCCGGAGTAACTTTAGGAGGGAAAGTTGATTAGGTTAACGTTAGTTGTAGATATCAGGATACTGCAGGTCGGGAAATCTATCCGTTCCTTTATTGATAGGCTACACGTTAAAAGCACCACGGGGGCATTATAGGTATTTGTTATGCTTAATCTATTAAGTTTTGCTATGTACAGGTCTATGTCTTTTGAATTAAAGTGCGCAGTGAACTCTGTGGCCTTGAAACTCATGCTGGCACCATTCATTTCATATTCGCTCCCGGCTGTCCCTGCCTGCCAGCATGGTGGTGTAAACAGAATGGTCACGTGACGTCCGGAGCTCTATAGTTCCACTTCGAGAGGTCAGGGTCTCATTTATAAAACTCTCCTAGATTTCATCCTAAAAGTGTACATAGGCAAAAAAGCTAGATTTTGCGTACGCTCAAAAGTTTTCAGATTTATAAAACTATGCATAGGCCAGAACCTGTGCAAAAATCCCTTTATAAATCCCAGTCAGGGGAAGATTGTGCGTATGTGCATTCCTCCCCGAAATCACCAAATATGCAGCTTACAATGCCTAGTTTTACTATGCATAACCTCATCTGCATATAATTTCTATGCTTATTCCCATCCCCGTGACACCATGTTTAACACCGTCAATGGTACAAGATAGTAAGGAGATATGAGATACGGACTATAAATACCATTTGTGCCATGCACATTAATTTTTATTGCTAAAACTCATCCGGTATCCTTGTTATGTTTTAGAATAAATTTTTAGAATTAAAAACTGTTTAAAATAGTTATCAGAAAAATAATTTAGAATAGAGTTGATCTCATTCATTTCCACTGGCTCAATAATATTTCAATTATTTTAAAAAATTCAAATTAAATTAAATTAATGCAGTTTTGCTGATAAGGTGAACATCTTTTAGCTATTTTTAGTGGAAAAAATATAGGCCTATATTTATTACAGTGTAAATACAATTATCTGACTCTGCGCATCATTGACAAATTATTTTAAAAAGGAAACGTGCAAGTCTTACCGTTTTCTTCAAGTTGTATCCTTCAAATACAGTGGTATTTTTCATAATGTTGTGTAGATGCCTTAACATGACATCAACACCTCCGTGCAGCTGTGGTTGTTCAGTAAGCTATTATCATTGGTCCTATTCAAACCGGACCACCGAATCCAGCAGTGTCCGCCACAATATCGAAGTATAGTGCACATCATTGATAATTGTTCTCACTAAAAATATTTTCTCATAACATGAGATGTGCAGTTTAATTTAAAGATAAATTATTGTGCACCTGTAGCACTCCTCGCTGTCATTAAAACATAACCACAGGAGAAGTAGCCTAATCAAGCAAATCCACTACAAACAGGCTATGTCTAAATTCATATAATTTTGGTTTAGCTTCTGCATAATTACTTTATGTAATTTCAGTGCTTATCTCCATTAATGGGAGTGGAATATTTTTTTATGTAAATGTATATGATGAAATGAAAACAGTTTAAAATAGTTGTTTACTTCATTACTTTTCTTTCTCCAGGAAAAAAAGTCCGTACGAGTCAGAGTTTGCGTGCAAGTTTGTTTTTTATAAATCCCACCTTTTGCTTAGGAAGTGGTGTATGCCTTTTCATGGCAGGTTTTGTGCGTACGCGTAAATGAGGCCCCAGAACTGTCCGTCTTGACTGCACTTATTTCACTCCTCCCCTCACTGCAGCCGCCTGCACTCGTCTACCTTTCAGGCGAGTCGAGATGCATCGCAAACAAGCCTTATTATATCTACCTGCTCCAATGTGATTGAGGTTACAGGAAAATAAATCCGGAAGATGGCAGTAGTACAACGCCTTTGAATGCAAGCTGGCGTTAAATCCCGAAGAAGAAGTAAAAGGTTGCATGTAACCCGGAAGTGTCTTGAACAGTCGGATTGTAAGCGTAGAAGATGGCAGGGGTGTTTGAGGTGGAGGTCGACAGTGTGGAACATAACCATGGACATGG
>NW_015507151.1:20236-26817 GCF_001515645.1 Sinocyclocheilus grahami
CTTTGCATAAGTTTAAAAAAAAAAAAAAAAAGAAGCCACAGCATGTCACATGAAAGTTTTCTTTGCGTTGGTGCCATCTGTTCCACACCAATTATGTACTGAAGAAAAGTTAGTTAAAAAAAAACTCCTCCCTTCATTGCTCCGCCTTCAAATTCTCAAACACTCTATGCAACACCGGCAATGAGTAGCAACTGGCATTACCGTTACTATAGCTAATATTACGACAAACGCATAGCCTATCTTGGTTCTGTGAAACATAGCAAAACCATTGTTACTCACATGTTGAGCAGAAACAAAGCAACCTTGGCATCCCTTTTCAGGTCTTCCTGCTCTCTAACATCTATCCAGCGCCGGAAAGTTTTTTCATCATTAAAGGGATAGTTCATCCAAAAATGAAACTTTTATGTTTATCTGCTTACCCCCAGGGCATCCAAGATGTAGGTGACTTTGTTTCTTCAGTAGAACACATTTGATGATTTTTAAGTCCAACCGTTGGAGTCCATCAGTCTTATAATGCATGGCAGTGGTAACAAAGTCTATGAGTGTAAAAAAAACATGCACAGACAAATCCAAATTAAACCCTGCGGCTCCTGACGACACATTGATGTCCTAACACACGAAACGATCGGTTTGTTCCAGAAACCGAACAGTATTTATCATTTTTTTACCTCGAATACACCACTATGTCCAACTGCTTTGAGCACACGCACAACTTCCGGTGCGTGAGGCGTGTACGCACTCTGGCGTAGTTTACGTTATGTGTAACTTTGACGCTTATTAACAGAAAATAAACAAAGTGTCCAGAAAAAAGGGAATCAAGGGTCCAAAATAAACAGGGAATCTGGTGTCCTCGTCATGCTGCGGGGTCGTGAAGGGAAGGGCAGTGGTCAGGAAGGAAGGGTCCAGGTAAGGGGCGGAGTCCGGCGGCTGCATGCGCTCCCCTCTCCGGTCCGGGGCGCGAGGGGCGGCGCCTTCGTCCTTCTTTCTGCCCACGGCGCTTGAAGGGACTAGACGGCCCGGCATCCTTGCCCGACGTCCGTGTAACGGGTGCGGTTCTCGTCCGGACTGCGGGTTCGACAGCTCACAACTCTGGCGGCACGGAAGTCCCTCTATGCACCCCTCCTGGACCCACGAGGACACCAGCGTGCATGCACAGGGAAGAGACCGGTCTACCAAGGAGAGGCGCGCTTGGCATTTAAACAGCGGCGGCGATGAGGCTCCATTCGGTTCAGGTGTGCCCCATCACACGCCGCCAGCCCTGGCTTATTTCAGCTCCCCTCCTCTCACACACACCCACTCATGTCGGGAGCCTGGCGAAGAGTGGTGATTAAGGGATGGGGTGATGCTGATAATTAGGGGGAGGCAGCCGACTCGTCACAGTGTGTTGATATCCAGCCGAAGAGCAATCAACCATAACTTCAGGCGAGCAGGCTCAGAAGTCAGTTTGAACAATCCGGATAAGCGCAAGTAAGTACCATTTTGATTAGCCGTTGTAGCTACAATGACTGTGCACTGTGTAAACAATGAGTGGCGTATACGCGCGAGAGATCACTTCCGGCGTAAACTACGCCAGAGCGCATACACACCCCACACACCGGAAGTCTTGCGCGTGTTCAAAGCAGGTGGACATAGTGGTGTATTAGAGGTAAAATATGATATAACTACTGTTCGGTTTCTGGCACAAACTGATCGTTTCATGTGTTAGGACATCAATGTGTGTCGTCAGGAGCCGCAGGGTTTAATTTGGATTTGTCTGTGCATGTTTTTTTTACACTCATAGACTTTGTTACCATTGCCATGCTTTATAAGACTGATGGACTCCAACGGTTGGACTTAAAAATCATCTAATATGTTTTACTGAAGAAACAAAGTCACCTACATCTTGGATGCCCCGGGGGTAAGCAGATAAACATCAAATTTTCATTTTTGGGTGAACTATCCATTTAACGTTGGTCCTAGTTCTTGCCTGATTGTAATTATAAATAGGGTTGGGTATCATTTGAATTTTATCGAATTCTGATTCTGCTTATTGATTCTGATTCTTATCGATTCCCAGTTTCGATTCCAATGTGTTACTGAAACTGGGGGGAAAAAATTAAGTCAAACATTTAGATTTTGTATTTGTATTTTTTAATAGAGGTCATGGTTCTTTCACAGTTATTAAGAAAAATAAATTATTAGACCGCTAAACAAATAATGACTCACTCATAAAGACATGTTTTGTAACTGGCTGAATCGGTTTTTGGGAGATTAATTCGATTTTTACCCCTACAGTAAACATTAGGGGTGGAACGGTTCAATTTACACAGTTTTAGAGTCACGGTTTCGGTACGGTTCGGTATGTGCTATGTTTAGGGAAAAACTATACTGTCAAATAAAAATAAAGAAAAGAATAATCTATCTAACTACAAGCAACAGCACAAATAAATACATTAGAGTAAAGATACAAATAAAATAAATGGTGATTTTCAGTTTTTTTTTTTAGGTAGGTCTAACATTAGTTTTTTATAGGTACAGAAATTGAATAAATTAATGAAATGAAAAACAGCATTGCATATTTCACTGTATGAGTGAATTCTTTGTTGTTGCTGTTTGTTTAATAGTGCTGTCACTTTAAGAAAATGCACTGATACAGTACGTCCAGTCGGCTATGTCTGCTATAGGATATTACCAAGACGGGCATTTTGACACAATTTTTGTGTGAATTTGTCCGTTTAAACGCAATACTTCAGAGAGAGCTTAAAGGGGTCATATGATGCAATTTCAAGTTTTCCTTATCAGGAAAGAGATAAGCACTGAGTGTTACAAGCTGATTGTGCATAGATAAGATCCCTGAAGTTGCAAACACTAAAGTCTCAAAACCAAAGAGATATTCTTTATCAAAGTTAAGACCCTTCCACGCCCCCTAAAACGGCTCGTTCTAACACGCCCCCACATATCTACATCACTATGTGGAAATATTTGCGTAATGCCGCCCAAATGTTCACGCAAAGAAAGAAGGCGTGGTTTCAATAACCGCAGTTAGTGTTGAAGCAGCCATGTCAGGGAGACGCTGTGTGTTTCTAGGCGAAAGCAAAAGCACTTTTATCTGGCCTTACAAAAGTAGATGCATTTAGGAATCTTTAAGATTACTTACAACAGAACAGCAATGCATTTTATGGACGACCGTTTCGTGAACCTAGGAGAGGAGGTAATTCTGACTTTGCTATGAAAAATTTAGTTTTATACATACAAATAAGCTTTCTATTGATGTATGGTTTGTTAGGATAGGACGATATTTGGTCGAGAGACAACCGTTTGAAAATCTGGAATCTGAGAGTGCAAAAAAATCTAAATATTGAGAAAATCACCTTTAAAGTTGTCCAAATGAAGTCCTTAGCAATGCATATAACTAATAAATTAAGTTTTTATATATTTACGGTAGGAAATTTACAAAATATCTCCTTTTAGAGATCTTTGCTTAATATCCCAGGGCTCGAAATTAACTTTTTTACTTTGTAGCACTGGTGTTCTCAACTTTGAGCACAAAAAATGTAATAAACAAAATTTAGGAGCACTCACCAAAAATTGAGCATCTCAACTACAAATTATATGTTAACAGATGTTATCCTTGCATTCTTTACTTTAATGCAGATTTTAGATTGGTTCATATTAGCTGTCAATCACTCAGTCACTGCTTTCCACTTACTACAGTGAGAAAAATAATGGGTTGAAGGAATTTCCCTTGCAGTAATTTTGATTGACTCAATAGCGCGGTGTTATCGCCACAGTGTATACATTAATCTCAATTCAATATTTCATATCCCCGTATTTATATATTATTTTCCATGTAATAAGTTAACTATGAATATACAATACATTATCCCTTAAATGTCAACCTTATAGTTTGAACATCCGTTCGTCTTGGCTCAAAGCCACTTGCTGCGAACTTCTCTTCGCGGAAGCTTTGCGTTAAACAAGTGAGATAACGAAATA
Organism: Sinocyclocheilus grahami; assembly: GCF_001515645.1. NCBI lineage: Eukaryota > Metazoa > Chordata > Actinopteri > Cypriniformes > Cyprinidae > Sinocyclocheilus > Sinocyclocheilus grahami. The sequence continues at coordinate 24,212 of NW_015507151.1, forward strand.
TTTAATCTAATCAATATTTTTTGTCCAATTATTTGCCCAGTTAGTTTTGGTATTGAGGTAAAAGTTACCTTGCATTCGCTACATAACTGGGTGGTGGTCATGAAGATGACTGAGCAAATTTGATGCGTTTCCCCCTTTTGCAGCTACTTTCTTCTTGCAAGATCGGCAGACAGGGTGACCGTCCTCGATTAAATTGCCTTCAGGACTCTTGAAAAAGCCAAAATACGACCAGACCACTGATTTGGTCCTCTTAGATGGCTGAAAAATCTCCCGAGCGCAGCCAACTGCCTGCCGCCATTTCGTCTCGTGCAAAAAAAACACAACAACAACACTGCATGCTGGTTCTGCGTCAGACTGATGCTGGCTGGACAGGATTTATCGCGAGATTTCAAAAGCGCGATAATCAAACACGGTTTTGATGATAATTAAATTTTAAACGGTAATACTAACCGTCAGTGCATTTTATCGTGATTTATCGTGAAACCAGTAATCGTTCCATCCCTAGTGTACACACAACTGCCAAACACACACATCAGTTCAAACAACTTGTAAAAGTGCATGTAGCATTCGATGACCCCTTTAATGGCTCTGTGGAATTAACGCTAAATAACCGCTTGTTTATCTCTGAACAAATAATATAACTATTATTTGTAATGCTGAACCCAAGTAAATGTTATCTAAACAGGTTAGAATAACATAGGCTGCAGGTATAAACTAAGACAAGGCCTTTAGGAAAGAGGTTTGGTAAGTTTCTAATTACGTTCCACAGGCGGGTGATCAGTCTTCCACTGGTGATGCAGACTGCGTGCAGTGGGGAGGGCACAGAGTTGCATTCCGGTAGCCGTCGATGCACTGACCCGAAGGATGCTGAACTTCTGTTGTGCCACAGGAGGTTCTTAGAGCATGGACCGGGCAGCTGGGTCAGATGGGTCTTCACGGGGTGCTTTGCAGCCTGGCTGCGTCGTTGAGGAGCCTTGTGTTTCAGGCAGTGTCTGCCACTGCGGAGGTCCTTTGCGGACTGGGCTGCGCTGCTTTCGGAGCGGCAAGAGTCAGACGGGGTCCGTCACTGCTGGGTCCTTTGCAACTGAAGGGCAGCCAAATGCAATATGGAAGGTTTACTCAAGAGCTGAGTTCAACCTCAGCTGTCTTGAAGTCTCTTTCCTCGTCAGGCTAGAAACTCAGAACGCTGTATCTGCTATGGTCTCTCTGGACAAACTAGAGATTCAGGATTTTGGTGTTTCTGTTAGTTTCTCTCTGGACATGCCGGAGGCTCAGAACAGTGTATCTGTTATTGCCTCATTTCACACAGGTTGGAAACACTGCCTTCCCAGTAACAGGACTGTGCAAAAACCATGCATTAAGAGTCGGGGTGAAAACTTTTGAACAGAATGGAGATGTGTACATTTTTCCTATTTTGCCTAAATATCATATTTTTTCATTTAGTACTGCCTTTCAGAGGCTACAGAAGATAGTTACATGTTTCTCAGAAGACAAAATAAGTTAAATTTACCCTGATCTTCGAATTCAAATGTTTTTTGATGGCTCTTAATGCATGTTTTTTCCTTCTGGAGCATCAGTGAGCATTTAAACCTTCTGTAATAGTTGCATATGAGTTCCTCAGTTGTCCTCCGTGTGAAAAGATGGATCTCAAAATCATAGTCACTTTTGGAAAAGGTTCAAATATGCAGAAGATGCTGTAAAACCAAAGAATGTGCAGGATCTGGGGGATTTTTCTAAAGAACAGCAGGTAGTTGAACTGCTCAGGACAAACGCAGGACTCATAAACGACTATCACAAAACATAAAAACAGTCATGGATCATCCAGGAAATGACACAAGGTATTAAGATTCAAGGGTATGTAAACTTTTGAACGGGGTCATTTTTATCAATTCAGTTATGCCGTAACTGTCAGTTTAAGTCATCTGTTATGTGAAATAGCTTATTCAGGACAGTACTAAATAAAAAATAACATGCAAGGGGAATGTAAACTTATGAGCACAGTTGTATATATATTTATAGTTATACTATATATAGATGTATATATTAGAGCCCGACCGATATATCGTTTTGCCGATGTTATCGGCCGATATGAGCCTGTCGCCGATATATCGTATCGGCGAATATGCCGCAGATATACATTTTTTTTTTACAGAACATATAATGCAGATAAAATGCTTGAAATGGTGTCATTACTTAGTTTGTCCAGCAGAGCGCGTTCCATTGTTTGCTACTGGCGACCTGGATGAAACGCTTTAAAGCTTAAGTCTATGGAAAACCTTTGAAAATTTGAACGGCTATATCGCCGTAATGGCGCGGCGAATCCTTACCAAATTCGGGGGATCTCTTCAGTACAAGGAACCCTCTCGAACGTGAATCGAGTGTACATTCGCCGTAATGGAATCCTTACCAAATTCGGGGGATCTCTTCAGTACAAGGAACCCTCTCGAACGTGAATCGAGTGTACATCTCGAGCCCCTCTTTCGAATGAGACCACCCCCGCGTGAATAGCCCCCGGGGTTCGGGAGTTACGGCTGGTTAAATTCGCGGTCCGGCGCCGACCGATCTAGCGATCCCGGGGGGCTACCGACGCACGGAGGGGGGCGTTC
>NW_015507151.1:26935-46141 GCF_001515645.1 Sinocyclocheilus grahami
CCCCCACATAAATTTACACTCCATACACCATATTGACAAAGCAAAAACAGAATTGTCACAACTTCGTTAATTTATTAAAATTAAAAAACTGAAATAAGTACATTGCATAAGTATTCATACCCTTAATTAAATATTTAGCTGAAGCACCTTTACAGTCTCAATTCTTTTTTGTTTGAGCTTTGGTCATCAGCATTTGGCAATTATCTGCCATTATTCTCCAGTGGTGGACGAAGTACTCAAATCAAGTACTTGAGTAAAAGTACAGATCCGTATAATAAAATATTACTACAGTAAAAGTACTCAGTTTTCAATTTTGCTTGAGTGAAAGTACAAAAGTACTTGATTTTTTTTTATGTACTTAAGTAAAAAGTGTTTATTTAGCAGTTTTATATAGGCTACTTTTATCATTTAATTTCATATTAACTTTTTTTTTTATAATCCTACTGCTCAAAATACCTGGGTTTTTCCCAAAATAACCAATAAGGAAATAATGAATATAATAAGGAAAATATAATTTAGATATTCATAATGATTTTTTTTCTTCTCAAACCTTGTAAAAACACCCCTGGCCAAATTCCCCCAGAGGGCATCACTTCCCACTTTGATAATCACTGTAGTTACTAGTGATGCGCGGATGCCGGTTATATCCGCGGGCGTTGCGGATAATCCGCGGATCGGGTGGGTCGGGTTATAAAAAAAATTGATTTTTCATTCTGATTATTTGCGGGTGGGTATCCACGTTTTAGTGGATAAAATAAATAATTAATGATGCAAGTATTAACTAAATTTTCTAAATTATGAGCGCGTTTTAAATGGGCTACAGAAATTGAATAAACTGTAAATTAACAAAAGTTATTCAACAAAACATTTAGTCAAGAGCAGTAAGGGATTTTCTGTCTTTTGTTGTTTGATTAACATTAATAAAAGACGGCACAGCTTTATTAGGCTGCTGTCACAAGACTTATTTCACGGATCCAATACTGATACCCATGCGTTTTATTTTGCAACCGTTTATATTAACTTAAGACAAACCCGACAGTACTTTCTCAATTTGGTACTCTCAGTACGCGCTTTGGATGTGACTGTGAGCGCACGCGCCTCTGGAGAGCGCGAGTACCGAATGGCTTAAAAAGACGTGAAAATAATAAATTTTTGTGACGATGCAACAATGACCGATTAGGCAATTGACAATTGTCAACTGTCCCGTAACGCGAGCTAAAGTCTTCTATCGCAGTGTACAGCCGCTCTAGATGCATCGATGTGAAGCGAAAGTCAAAGAGAGAAGACGCGGTACAGCTGAATCACTCACGCTGTTCTCATCTGATGGTTTGTGTGGATTTATTTACTCCTCTAACCTACACGCTATATTGAATAAAGGTTTTGCAGTAATTGCCCTCATTTTAAAGTCGAAAGCTGTGGGAATGAGTAATGCAACGTATGCGCAATCCCGCAACGAAATTCAGGATCTGATTAAACATAATTCTATTGTACAGAGAATTGTGAAATAGATGTTCATGACTTTTCAAAAACTTTGAGTTTATTTATTTCTACAAAACTTTCTAGGCCTGGAAATTGCTGTTCAATGACTTTTCCAGGTTTTTCATGACCGTACGAACCCTAATGTGATGATCGGGTGCGGGTCGGGTGTGGTTATCTAAATCAGACAAAAATACAGGTGCGGGCGGTTGGCGGGTGGATAATTTATTTGAAGCTGCGGATTCGGGTGACGTTTTAGCTCATCCGCGCATCACTAGTAGTTACCATGTTCTGAACACCACATCCTTTCTTTTTCCCTCAGATGTAATCTATCTAGGTGGTTGAATAAAAATATTTGGACTTTATTTTAAAAAATATACCACAATTTAGCACCAGCAAGCTCGTTAGGTAGACGGTTAGCATCAGCTAACATTGACTTATTTTCAGCATGGTTATGAATAAACATTTATATTTGTCTACTCTGCTAGTTGATCCAGATACATAGTAACTTAGGCTATTTGTGCTGACAAACAATATAAAAACAGATGTCTCACAGGGCTAAATGCATAGCATTTTAGTAAAACTATTAATGTTACAGCAGTGGGGAAGATAAACGTGCATGAGTTATTTGATTTAATCTGTGTTATTTTAATGTTTTTTTTTTACCTAAAACATAGAGACTTTGATGATAATGTGTCTGCATTCAAGCATTTCAGTGGGCTTAAACGGATCACCCTTTACAGGAGTTTTAGTTCACAAGCAACTGACAGCTTTGACCTAAATATTATTTTCTGTTACAATAATTAATCCTAAAATTTGACATTAGTAACTTACTTTTAACAGCATCAGACGCGCGCGATCTCCCGGGCCCTCATTTATCAACAGTCCGTACGCACAGATGTGTGCGTAATGAGTGCGTAAGAACAGTTTCACGCAAAGTGTAGGATCTACCAACTTGTACTTATATGTAGAAATGCTTATGCAGAGAATCTAGTGGTAGAATAGCAACACTACACACAAAAAGCATTTAAGTGTGTCACAGTATGCATTAAGCCATCCACATATGTCCGGTTTCCTTTAATTATAAAACATTCAATTTATCATTTGTCTAGTTTTAAACAGACAAGTTGTCTAACTGGTGTCAAACCCTATAAAAGACAGCTGTGACAAATGTTTTTCTCAGACTGTGCAATTGCTTGCGTTATTGGAAGACTTGGCAAACAATGCGCTTTGCAGAGAATGCGTTTTCAAAGACCACGCTGAGAGTGAGAGCACAGAACGGCTTCTCAGTCGGTACTGCTTTCTTTGCCATGATTTCGGTGAGGACACATACATTCACGTGATTTATAAAGGGAGGCGTTGTCACCATATATGGTTCATTGGAGGTGTTTCCGAATGCAAATGCCCGTGATCGTGAACGAGCATGGTACTTACGCACATGTGGGATTTATCAGCAATGATTGCTTACTCATGTGCGTAAGAACTGCGTGCGCACGTTTGATAAATATGGATTTTCTTGTACTTGGGCACATTCTAAATTTCATTCGTAGGACAAAATATAGAACCTTTTCTACGCACTGTTGATAAATGAGGGCCCCGGTTCTTACTTGTGAATTCAGTTCACTGGAGACTCGCACAAACTGTTCTTTGAATCAGTGAGTTGTCGACTCGAGAACAGCTGCAATCGGATCATTCCAATTCGTGAATTAATCGTTTTGTGCGATTTGCAAACCGATTTAACGGGTTCATTGAAAATAATCAGTTCGTTCATGAATCCGACACCGCTTCTGCGTCTCGGAGCACGTGATATATTTATAAGGAGTAACGATAAGTTTTATGAAATGTAGTGAAATAAAAAGTATGATCTTGTGCTTTGGAATGTAGTAAAGTAAAAGTTACTCAAAATAAAACTACTCCAGTAAAGTACAGATACTTGAAAAATGTACTTAAGTACAGTAACGAAGTAAAACTACTTTGTTAGTGTCCACCACTGTTCTTCTCCTCACCTCTTCCCCTCTCAAGCTCTGTCAGGTTGGATGGGGGCAGACGCACGTTTTCAGGTTTCTGATGAAACATGATGCTTAGAATTGAGGTTCATCAGAGACCAGAGAATCTTGTTTCTCAGAGTCTGAGGGTCCTGTGGGTGCTTTTTTTTGCAAATTCCAAGTGTGTTTTAAAGTACTTCACTGAGGAGAGGATTGAGTTTGGCCACACCGCCGTAATGCCCAGATTGGTGGAGTGTTGTAGCGATGTTTGTCCTTCTGTAGATTTCTTCTATCTGCACATATGATCATGGAGCTCAACTAGAGTGACCATCAGCTTCTTGTCACCACTCTAACCGAAGCCCTTCTCCATCAATTGCTCAGTTTGGCCAGGAGGCCAGCTCTAGGAGTCCTGGTTGTTCCAAATGTCTTCCATTAAGGGTAACAGAGATTACATGCTTCTGTGACCCTTCAATGAAGCAGAATTTTTTTTCTGAACTCTTCCCCAGATGTGTGGCTTGACACAAACCTGTTTCTGAGCTCTACAGGCAGTTCTTTTGACCTCAGGGCTTGTTTTTTTCTCTGATATGCATTATCAGCTGTTAGACCTTTTATTATAATCTTTGTCATGTTGGTTTTACTATTTTACAAGTTGGTTGTGCATTACAGCCAAACTAATTTCCCTATTTTTTATTTATTTTTTAATTTTTTTAAAAAGCCTTTCAAGGTAAAAACAATATATAAATATAAACCAAAAAAGGTAGCAGATATTTAGGCCAAAGTGGGTGAAGATTAAAATCTGTGTTATTTTATCTTTATTAAAAAATAAAAACAAATATCTACACTTTACAAATGCACATAATATACAAATAAAACAAACTTGCTTTATTTTCAGGTAGATGTATTTAGCTGTAGCATTCAAGAAATTGAATGAACACATATAAAAATAAAACACTTTACATTTGATTCTTATTAAAGCAACTGTTTTAAAGTTCTTCAGTCAGAGTGGTTTTTTTTTGCTGTGTTTTGTTTTATTAACATTGCAGGAATAGAAGAGCCAAAAATGAAATTTTTCATCTGTCTGTCAGTTCTGTCATAGTGTTTTATTTTTATTCCATTAAAAAAATAATGTTGCAAATAAATATTTATTAAAACCGGCAGAAATACATTGCAAGGCTTTTACTGGTCAAAAATAAAAATGTCAGTCTTTCAACAGTTAAAATCTTATCATAAAAATAACATGGCATAACAAAACTATAAAGACTTGTTATATCACAAAAAATAAGCCATATTCTGAGTAGAACATTAACTTTCTATAAATCAACAGAATTCGTATAATTTTGTTGTTTGAGCTTATGTTCTATTACATTTAGAATATTCCTGCAAAAGACCATTTAATAAATGCATACTGAAAGTCCATCAACTTTCTGAGATGAGCACACACAATGAGGGTTGTCCCTCTTCTCTGAGACCTTTCCACTTGTTTTGCTTCTATGTATCCTTCTTGTATCCAGTGAGTGTTGTGATTCCAACAAAACATCTGCACATAAAAACAAGCAGAAGCTTTATAATGAAGTTCAGTATTTAATGAAACTAGCTCAATAAAATGAATGTAAAAATGCCACTTATACAATACAATCAGCATTTGCCAGTACTTTAAATAAGTAACCTTTTTCACAAATGAAATTACTCAAGTGAAAACATGTTACCTTTGGAAAAAATTCAAGTGTGCAAAAGATGCCTGCTCCCCGGACGCCAGACTGACGTTGTAATAAGACTGCAAATCCAGCCACAAAGTTGAGGTATGAATTCACAACCATCTGACCCTCGAAAAGCCACTGGGTGCACCTGAAATGAATAAATATAAGCCATAATGTAAGCTACAATACAATATTTCGATATAAAATGTAATCTAAAATACAAGTTTATCAGAGGATTTACAATAGAATTAATAAGAATACATTACCTAATATAATCCGCTTCAGAGAGTCTTGAAGCATCAAACATTTCTCCACATCAGCTGCTATTCTTTGCACCTACAAGAAATAATGAGAATTATCAAGTAATTTTTTTTAAAAAGCATTACATAAATGAGACCGAAATGAACACCCAAAAAGGCATATATTTTAAAATAAACAAACTCTTACATTTAATAAATTCAATTATAACTAGATAAAGTTTGTCAAGACAAACTTTAAGTTGGCTTGAGAAAGCCGGACCAGAAAGTTTAAAAAAAAAGTTTAAGAAGTTAAAGTTTAAAGTTTGATGTTACTAACATGTTGGTAGGATGTTTCTAGCATGATTTGCAAGTTACTAGCATGTTGTTAGCATGATTAGCAATTTGCTAACATGTTGCTATCACATTTCTAGCATGATTATCGTTACTAGCATGTTGTTAACATGATTCGCAAGTTACAAGCATGTTGCTAGCACATTTCTAGCATGTTGTTAGCATGATAAGCATGTTACTAGCATGTTGTTACCATGATTAGCATTTACTAGCATTTTGTTAGCAGGTTTCTAGCATAATTAGCATGTTTAAAAAAAAGTTTAAGAAGTTAAAGTTTAAAGTTTGATGTTACTAACATGTTGGTAGGATGTTTCTAGCATGATTTGCAAGTTTACTAGCATGTTGTTAGCATGATTAGCAATTTGCTAACATGTTGCTATCACATTTCTAGCATGATTATCGTTACTAGCATGTTGTTAACATGATTCGCAAGTTACAAGCATGTTGCTAGCACATTTCTAGCATGTTGTTAGCATGATAAGCATGTTACTAGCATGTTGTTACCATGATTAGCATTTACTAGCATTTTGTTAGCAGGTTTCTAGCATAATTAGCATGTTGTTAGCATGATTAGCAAGTAACTAAGATGGATAGATAGATAGGTAGATGGATAGGGTTGCTAAGGTACCCAGGTCGGTTGCTAAGGTGTTGCTATGCGGTTGGTAGGGTTCTCTGGGTGGTTGCTAAGTTGTTTGCAATGTAGTTGCTAGGGTACCCGAGGCGGTAGCAAGGGTTTTGCTATGCAGTTGCTTGGGTACCCAGGTCGGTTGCTAGGGTGTTGCTATGCGGTTGCTTGGGTACCCAGGTCGGTTGCTAGGGTGTTGCAATGCGGTTGCTAGGGTAACCAGTGGTGGTTGCTAAGATGTTGCTATGCAGTTGCTAGGGTACCTGGGGTGGTTGCTGGGGGGTTGCTATGCGGTTGATAGGGTACCCGGGGCAGTTGTTTGGGGGTTGCTAGGGTACCCGGGGTGGTTGCTAAGGTGTTGCTATGCAGTTGCTAAGGTACCCGGGGTGGTTGCTAGGTTGGTTTGGATAGTTGCTAGAGTGTTGCTATGAAGATAGATAGATGTTAGAAATGGTCAGATGATAGATAGAAATAGATAGATAGATGGATAGATGAGTTTGAATGGGTTAGAAAGAGTACATAGAAGGGAAGTCTGATTGAGTCTAATGGGCTTCAGTGTGTTTAGATTTGAATTTTGACAGTTGGAGATTGACGGACTGTTCAGATGAGCCAAGACTTTTCAATGTAAAGGCCCGTTCACACCAAGCACGATAACTATAAAGATAACGATATAGTTCTAAAAATCGTTCTCAATATTAAAGAATAGCATAGTTCACACCACAACTATAACGATACAGAGGAACGATATCATTGTGATCACTTTCAAAACGATTTTTTTCCAGCTGATGAACGATAAAACACTGACAGCCAATCAGAATCCATCCTGCTGTAACGAGCTCAAGAATTTAAAGCGGCAGATGCGTGTGCACTTAGAATAAACAGACGATATCGTTCGCTGGTGTGGACGCTAATATCGTTATCTCTATACTTATCTTTATAGTTATCGTTCTTGGTGTGAAAGGGGCTTAAGTCTATGGGATTTTTATGATTTTTAATCTTCATTTTTATGAAAACCATAAATCGGATCAGTCTAAAAAGATATAGCAACTCGAGTCAGATCAGTTTGAAGACCTGGGCTGAGTTTGTACAGTTAAAGCTCTAGGAGGAGTAGCAGTCAGAAATCTTTGTCTCAGAATAATAATAATAATAATAATCACTATAATTTTAAGTAGCATTTCAGTAAGTTGGCTTTCTCAGGCCAACTTAAGTAGCATTTCAGTAAGTTGGCTTTCTCAAGCCAACTTAACAATACATTGTAGGACTGTACCACCAATCAAATGAAATCATTTATAATGCAAAATTACAACTGTGTTATTATGACATTAATGTTTTACATTAATTTTTGAAATTACAAATAAGAAATGTTGGGAAAATGCTATATACTTTTTAAACGTGAAACTAAACCGCCATTAGGTGACAGCAAATAACTTAACGAGCGAGTCAATTGAGTCATTCATTGTATCGATCCGTTCAAAATGCTGAATCATTCAGTAAAAACAGAGTTTTGCTTTGATCTTTGTTTGGAACGATTTTCATTGGTGAAATAGAACAACAGTCAATATTGTGTCTAAAAAGTAAGTAACTTAATGTTAACTAATTGTGTATTGAACTATGTAACATTTGCAATCGTGATAATCAGCAAAACTGCTCGCTTATGCTCCTTAAGAATATCATATGTTATAAATAAACTCAACAGTTTGAACATTTACCTCATGTTTCTTGTGAGTTTGTGTGTGCCGTTAAGGTTATTTGTTTTGATGTTGAATGTAATAAAATCAGAATCAGTCTCGCGTTTCGATGCTTCCCTAGTTTTTTTTTTTTTCACCCAAGTTTTAATCAAGCTAACTTGTCCAATCGGGCATGTAAAGATGTCTTTCACTAAAAAATTGTCCCGGACAAGCTTTAATGGCAGTACAACTACAGTGGCAATAGACACACATTTACATGTAACTTTTAGTTTCTAATAATAGTAAGTTGTCACGTCAATATGGGACAGTTGTACACATACGAACAAATAAAATTTCACATTTTGCTGTTCGTCAGTTATTTCGACAGGTAGTAGTTACTATGACAATCGTTCGCACTGGGCATTACGTTAAAAGTTGGGTAAACACTACTTTAAATGCTCTCAATAAGAAAATTAAACTGCCAAACTGAGAAAAATGCAGCATTTAGCCTAACTATGCTATGATAGCAATTTCCAGCTTACTGCACATACCAAGGCCGCTTGTCTAAATGTCGTGATAGCAGGCTATTGTAACATGATATCGCTTATACATGAACTTAAATATAAAAGGATATATTAAGTAAAATTAAGTGAACTTACCAGGAATTATGAATAAAGCCTCTAATCTTCAATCGTTCTCTAGCTGCTCCAGTCGGCTGGATTTCAGATTTTAATGAAGCGCGCGCAATCCCATAATGCCACACTACAGTAAGTTAGTGTAAAAACCAGGAGCTATAGTGATGACACCTGCTTCTTGTAAAAGTATTACAGTTGACATGGAAATATACTGTTAATACTGTGAAATATACTGTTAGTATTCGCATGATCAGACGCAAAAGATAACTTCGTCTAGTAATCAGATGCTGTTTGACAGGCTTTTTAGTGCGTGTACTTTGGGTGTACGCGCTCAGAAATGGTGCACGTCAGAACAGCACGTGAATGAAATGTTTAACTGGCAAGGCTTGAAAGCACATGCAAATGTACTTTTGTGATTGTGGTAGAGTTACACTCACAGGACACTGCACTTATCACAGAGTTAACATTTGATGTGAATATATGTGGCGTTGTACAGTAAATTGAGATGGAGGTGCCAGATCTACAACTTATAGAATGTGCGCTGCAGAACGATACTACGATATTTCTTCAAAAGCAGATCATGGAGACATTTTAATCATCCACGATCAAAAATGGTCATATCACACACCCCTAAGTTGAAGTGTGTCAGAAATGGAATCAGCCGAAAGTGACCTCAGTCCTTTTGGTCTTCACAATATAGTGGACTCACAAGAGAACCTGGTTCTTATCTTGGTCCTCTTTAGAATTAAAGGGATCTCAGACCCTTTCTTGTTCACACCAAAACTTCTTAAGAACTCAGACCCAAGCTTCTGTGCATCAGTAGAATGCTGAAGTCTGACCTACTGGAAAATTTGGAAGATGAAGTGGACAGTGAAGGGGGTAAGGAAAAGTTGGAAATCAGAATCAGAAAGAGCTTTATTGCCAGGTTTGTTTACACATATGAGGAATTTGTTTTGGTGACAGAAGCTTCTACAGTACAAACAGAATGACAGTGAAAAGACGCAGATAATAAAAATAGGATAAGTAAATAAGAAATAAAAATGTGCAAAAAATATTGTAGTAGTAATAATAATACACACTATACTAAAAAGACAATAGATGGTATTTGTGTGTACAGGTATGTTATGTGCAAATCCCGTTTGTCACCGTAAGACATTAGCAGAGCTTTAACAATGCATTAGTTAAATTTAAAATTAAAAGGAAACATTATGTATAAATTTAATTAAATTTTGTTCTCAGGTAAGTTAGTGACAGGCTTATTGTGAATTAAAATTATTTTGTTTTTTTTTCTAAAGAATTATATAATATTATACCATTGTCTGTCTGAATAATTGGTTCTGTTTGCCTGACAGGTGTTAAAACAGTTTAATGCACAGGTCCGAGTCAGTTTAATCACCTTATATGCTAATGTGCTGCTTTCATTTCTCGCACACAGGGATTGGTATCATGGTAAAGGTGAAATGCATCTACGATTTTTGTATTATCAAACATCAGCAGACATTCATTATATAGTAGTGCTACATAGTGTGTAATTTGTAGGCCTATCTAAATATGGTTGTAAAATAAGGTGGTAAGTAAGGTAATGTTAAAGGTCAGTAACGTAAAAACACACAAACCGTAGCGTGTTTACCCACCACGCAAAGCACGCAATTGTGTGGGGCCCCACGATTTGGGTATGATGTGTCTAGTTTTGCTCATTTGCATTTGGCAATTACCTGTCATTTTTCTCCTCACCTCTTCACCTCACAAGCTCTGACAGGTTGTACCACCTGAGACTCGCAACAATTGTGCTGTGGCTTTACACATAATATTTTCATTGGCAACGGAGCAAAACAGACAATATTGTGTCTAAAATACAACACAATATTAACTTATTTATTGAACTGTTGTATAAAATCAATATCACACTTGCACTTATATTCCTGACAAAAACAGCACTCATATTACACTTGTTGCTCATGTGATTTTGTTTAAATACGTCATTTAAAATAAATGAGACCATTTTTGATGGTCAAAAAATTTGATTGGTGCCACCACAGGCATATAATGAAACTAAGATTGCTAAAGTTTAAAGATTTTACTAATAGTATAGCCAATCTCTGTGAAGAACTAACAATGATGCTGCCATCTTTCTGAAATAATTTTACCTCACTGTAATTTGGTTCCAAATCTCAGGTCAAAACTGTCATTTTGATCACCCTCTACAAAATTGTTGATTACTTATTAAATGTCAATGGTGTGTATTTACTATGTCATTGTGACAAGCTTTTATCACCATTTATCTTTGTCTGTTTCCAGGAAAAAAATAAAAAAATTGAGCCAGGGAAGTTTGGTTGATTTGACATAGAATGACACCTCGGTATTGTCAACTGGCTAGAATTTTGAGAATGCAATGGACGTGAAGGACTGTAATGTGATAGGTGCTTGCTCAAATTCTGAGGAGCATTCAGGTCTTTCTAATTAATTAATAGTAGAGATGCAATGATACAATTTTTTTCAGAACTGATCTGGTCCAGAAAATTCTGAGTATCGGGCAATTCCGATCCAATACCAGTGCATTTTTTTGTTGTTTGTTTTTTTTAAATCAATGAAGAATTTCTATACTTTTGTGTTGACCTGGGCTGTGTTTCCCAAAAGCATCTGTGGTCGCAAGTTCCGTCGTTACCGAAAGATTTCAGTGGAACTAACGACCATTGTTAGCTAACGATGCTTTTGGGAAATGCACCCCTGATCGTCACTCTTAGTTATCTACTAAAAATACACAACTTCATTTTAATGAAAAATAGCAAATTAAAAAATATATAATCATAATCTATGACAAAAATGCTATTATAAAATAGGTTGGTGGATAATTTAGCAGCAAACGTTATTCTAGAAAAATCATGAGTGCACAATTTTATAAAATCTAAACATTTAGTAAAATAACATTAGTGGGGAACAAATAAAAGTGAATAAGTGTAGGACTAAATCTGGTAAAATGCTACACATTGCTCTTTGTACTGTTGTAAAATACATTAATGAAAACAAGTAATTGTACTTGTATATAAATATATAGGCTACTATCAAATTAAAAGACATTTCTTTTAAATGTATAGCACAGTAATGTAGGCAGCAACATATGATAGGGGAGCGCGGGGCACAAAGTAACGCGGGGTTAGTTGTAACACACATGGTTTGAATATTTCCACACATGCTAGCATAACAATTTACAGTATTTATTAGTTACCATATCAACATTACATTAGAAAAAAAAGTTCATAATTTTAAAATCTTTTGAAGATATCAATGAACATTTATTTTACCATAGTAAAATTAAAATTCTGGCTTAAGTAAATTTTTCATCTGTTTTTATTAATCATTTAAAATTAGACAAATCTGCTAATATTTTAATCGCCAATCTGCTATTTATCAGTTTAGATAGTGTTGTTTTTTGTTTTTTATTTAAATGCTTCGCTAACTAGCAGAACACAGCAACTGGTTTTAAACTCCAGTTGCGCAGATGGGGCATGTTGTAACACTGCGTTACAATGTGCTATTCTATGACATTAGCGATGTAATTTACACTATTTACTTTAATTAATTTTAATGAGAAACAACGAGAAACAGGTGAATAAAGACGGACAGTCAATGTTTAATGTTTAGAAATTATTATTTCAAGACATGTAAAGAATTTTTGCTCGTTTATGTGGGCCGGTGGGCCGTCGATTGCAATGTGTTCATTGTCAAACTCCAAAATCAGATTATTTTTCATTCTTAAACTACATTTTTATTTGTTTATTTGAATTTTATTTTATTAACAAAATATTTTAGTTTGTCTTGTATATTTTTTTTCATTCAATCAGATAACATTTTAAGCTGTTTTATGGTCATGTTACAATGTGCCCCTCAGATGTTACAATGTACCCCACCTACGGGGCATGTTGTCACATTTCACTTCCATTTTTTGAGGGTAAATAAAGAAAAACGTATACACTGTAATCATGAAACAAAGCGACATATATGTACTAGACAAGTGTTAAATTACTGTGGATTAAAAAAAATTATATTCTGAACCCCATGTGGATTTACACAAACTGAGAAAGTCAAAAAGTTTTACTTTGTGCCCCGCTCTCCCCTAGATAGGAGTCCTACTGTGCTATACATTAGATTATTAATAGCCTTTCTTGTCCTGTCCTATCATAGTACAGAAGAAGAAACGCTATAATGATCTTTAATTGTGCAAAAGTATCATAATACGAAAGGCTCCAATACAGAGCGGCACAAAGTGCTTATGCCAGTACTGAGTATCGGATCGATGCATCCCTAATCAAAAGGATTTTAAAATGATTTAGACAATGCTTAATTGCCAGCCAATGCAGTATTGACAGAACCTAGGCTAATGTGGTCACACTTCTTTGTTCTCGTAAGAACTCTAGCTGCTGCATTTTGGACCAGCGGAGTTTAAGCTTGCAGGCCAATCACCCAACAATGCATTAGGTCATAAATGCATGAATGAACTTTTCTGTTTTTGACTTTGAGAGAATGGAGATCTCATTAAATATTTAAAATATGACTGCCTTATTGCAATGTAATGTTGCACTTTTGTTTAGAAAATGTTGCTGTAACTTATTGCTGAAATTATTCATATTTCAACAGATCGGTCTGTCCGAGCGCTCTCATAATCTATGACAAAAATGCTATTATAAAATAGGTTGGTGGATAATTTAGCAGCAAACGTTATTCTAGAAAAATCATGAGTGCACAATTTTATAAAATCTAAACATTTAGTAAAATAACATTAGTGGGGAACAAATAAAAGTGAATAAGTGTAGGACTAAATCTGGTAAAATGCTACACATTGCTCTTTGTACTGTTGTAAAATACATTAATGAAAACAAGTAATTGTACTTGTATATAAATATATAGGCTACTATCAAATTAAAAGACATTTCTTTTAAATGTATAGCACAGTAATGTAGGCAGCAACATATGATAGGGGAGCGCGGGGCACAAAGTAACGCGGGGTTAGTTGTAACACACATGGTTTGAATATTTCCACACATGCTAGCATAACAATTTACAGTATTTATTAGTTACCATATCAACATTACATTAGAAAAAAAAGTTCATAATTTTAAAATCTTTTGAAGATATCAATGAACATTTATTTTACCATAGTAAAATTAAAATTCTGGCTTAAGTAAATTTTTCATCTGTTTTTATTAATCATTTAAAATTAGACAAATCTGCTAATATTTTAATCGCCAATCTGCTATTTATCAGTTTAGATAGTGTTGTTTTTTATTTAAATGCTTCGCTAACTAGCAGAACACAGCAACTGGTTTTAAACTCCAGTTGCGCAGATGGGGCATGTTGTAACACTGCGTTACAATGTGCTATTCTATGACATTAGCGATGTAATTTACACTATTTACTTTAATTAATTTTAATGAGAAACAACGAGAAACAGGTGAATAAAGACGGACAGTCAATGTTTAATGTTTAGAAATTATTATTTCAAGACATGTAAAGAATTTTTGCTCGTTTATGTGGGCCGTCCCAAGCATGATTGCAATGTGTTCATTGTCAAACTCCAAAATCAGATTATTTTTCATTCTTAAACTACATTTTTATTTGAAAAAAATAATTTTATTTTATTAACAAAATATTTTAGTTTGTCTTGTATATTTTTTTTCATTCAATCAGATAACATTTTAAGCTGTTTTATGGTCATGTTACAATGTGCCCCTCAGATGTTACAATGTACCCCACCTACGGGGCATGTTGTCACATTTCACTTCCATTTTTTGAGGGTAAATAAAGAAAAACGTATACACTGTAATCATGAAACAAAGCGACATATATGTACTAGACAAGTGTTAAATTACTGTGGATTAAAAAAAATTATATTCTGAACCCCATGTGGATTTACACAAACTGAGAAAGTCAAAAAGTTTTACTTTGTGCCCCGCTCTCCCCTAGATAGGAGTCCTACTGTGCTATACATTAGATTATTAATAGCCTTTCTTGTCCTGTCCTATCATAGTACAGAAGAAGAAACGCTATAATGATCTTTAATTGTGCAAAAGTATCATAATACGAAAGGCTCCAATACAGAGCGGCACAAAGTGCTTATGCCAGTACTGAGTATCGGATCGATGCATCCCTAATCAAAAGGATTTTAAAATGATTTAGACAATGCTTAATTGCCAGCCAATGCAGTATTGACAGAACCTAGGCTAATGTGGTCACACTTCTTTGTTCTCGTAAGAACTCTAGCTGCTGCATTTTGGACCAGCGGAGTTTAAGCTTGCAGGCCAATCACCCAACAATGCATTAGGTCATAAATGCATGAATGAACTTTTCTGTTTTTGACTTTGAGAGAATGGAGATCTCATTAAATATTTAAAATATGACTGCCTTATTGCAATGTAATGTTGCACTTTTGTTTAGAAAATGTTGCTGTAACTTATTGCTGAAATTATTCATATTTCAACAGATCGGTCTGTCCGAGCGCTCACCAGAGGACACGTGGAGGTCTGTATCTTTCTTTATTATGAACTTAAAGGATTTCCCCCCACCAATTTAGCAAAAAAAAAAAATTTATATATACAGGATACTGTATTTTAAAGACTGTTTTGTAAAATCCAAATAAGCTTTACAGATCTTTATTAGGAAATGTTTGAACAATATTTTTCATGCTTGTTCAAAGAACCATAAACATTTCAGCACATGCACCTTAGGACTGGGCGATATGGCCTAAAATCAAAACCTCGATTAATTGAACACTTTACCTCGAGTACGATTATTTTATGTTTTATTTTTTATTTAATTTTTTTGCCCTCATACACAGGGATGTTAACTTTTTTTTGCACGTAGCACTGGTGCTACAGAGGTTGAAAGTTTTGTAGCACAGGCCAAACAGTTGTAGCAGACGTATAAAACGTCTGTTAACAAATGTCTGAAAACAAACAAGTAATGGAGTTCATCACTTAAACAGGCATTGATGTTCCATAGCACAAAAAATACAAACCATCATAAAAATTGTTTTTAGACTAAGTTTTTTTTAATTTGCTAATAATGGAAGAGTGCAGAAACATAACACCTCTTATACCTCAACATTACACATCAAAGTAGAACAGATCTGTGGGCAGACATCACTAAATAAAAACTCTAACTAAAACACTAAATTTGCAAACTAACCTACTGTATACCATGACACTCCTCTATGAGACTAATGCTCTCAACAGTTGTATCTTGTATTTTTTTTCTTTTTTTTACTTTAGTGCATAGTGTGTTTGTCACTGATCTAGCATGTCTGCTGGCCACTCTCTTTTGTATTTGGTCTCCTGGCCCTTTTAGAACAGGTCATCCATTTAGCTGCTACACCATTTGGATTGAATTCCTCTAAACAGCCCTGTCATATTTCATTAATGCTTTATGTAAATATATTCAACTATTAAAGGTGGGATTTTTTTTCTAATGAAAGAGTGCATATCTTATCTTTGTGATTTTTAAATAATTGAAGGAAAGAAACTATTTATGGTTATTTGTTGAATATTTCGAACAGCTGAAATCAAAGATTGCTTGAAATGAAAGACGTCTTATGAAAAAGTCACATTTCAGTTTTATTGTAAAAAGCAAGTTTATTAAAAAAAAATAGAAAACTTTCATTTTTTTTCCAAACAAAATAAATTAATATTGCCATGACAAAAAAAGAAAATAACTAGCATCTCTTGCAAACAAAATATATTTTAAATACTGTCATGCGAAAAGTAGAAAATAATAACTTTTTCATGTTTTAAATAATGTAAATAAAACTGCTGTATAAAGGCTCGAAATTGCAACCATTTTGGTCGCATATGCTCCCGAAATTTAATCTGTGCGACCTCAAAATATATTTGGGAGCATTTGTGCGAGTGCATGGAATTGTTGTCGTGCGACCTTTTTGCATTTCTCTAAAAACATTCAGAGTATGTGCCTTCTGAGTGTTGATACGGTGACCGGTCTGCCGTTCTATGAAACGTTAGGCTACATAACCAATTAAACTTCGTCTTTACATTCTTAACTTTAATGCAGATTTTAGATTGGTTAATATTAGCTGTCAATCACCCAGTCACTGCTTTCCGCTAACTACCGCGAGAGAAAAAAGGGGCTGAAGAAGAGAGAAAATGAAAAGAACACTGACAAATTTCTTTTGTGAACCACCTAAAGTTACAAATAATGGTGCTGGTGATAGCGATCATGTGGTGAATGTTGATCCACCAGCCGAATAGAAGGCGTACAGTTTTCGGAGAGAGTGGTTGAAAGACTTCGTATGGAACGATATTCCGGACAATTTTCATAAGTTAATATTAAGAGACTTACGTTTTAGACACTATATTGCCTGTTTTTTCTCTATTTCACCAACAAAAATAATTCCAAGCACAGTCACAGCCCTGTTTTGCGTCTCTGAGCCACATGAAGGCGTTTCGTTCCTGAATGAATCATTCGTTAAATGATTCGGTTCAATCGCAATGACTCACTTATTAACAGTGACTTGCTGGCAGTTTTAATTGCACATTTAAAGTTTCAAATATTTCAAATATCAGTATTCAACGTTTTATGTTTACAATATTAAAATATTATTTATGCATGTGTAACTGCATGCTAAATGTATTCATGTCCTGCATTAATCAGTGTGTAAATGCATCTAAATGCAGCTTCGGTTTCCTCTGCATTGCAAAGATGAATTTTGTTGATTGATACTTCAATTTGCTTGATAACAGCCCAAATGTCTTATTATAATTGACTGATTAAATATAAGAATTTGACTCAAATGATAATGCACACTTTTAGAAAAAATGGTTTTACGGTAAAAATGACCATAAAAGGTAAAAAATCTATTTAAACTTATTGGAAAGAATAATTTCTGTCACTGCTGTGAACTGACCACCACACAGAATATGAAGAATATAAAACGTTTTTAGGAGTCAGCTGTCCACTGTAGTCCTTAAATTATCAGCACAGTAACACTCAGTCAAATTATTATTGATAAAATCCCAGAAAATATAGAGAGATAATTTGTCAATATCGCACACCCCTAGCTGCCAGCCGTTCGGTGCAACTGGCACAGCTGAATGTAAAATTTAACACCGCATACACCAGGGGTGTCCAAACTCAGTCCTGGAGGGCCTGGAGCTAAACTCTGCAGGACAGTGGCCCTCCAGGACCGAGTTTGGACACCCCTGGCATACACTATCCTAACCCTCTCTAAAGAAGAGCTTATCTTTAGGTTGTTTACAAAAGAAATCTGTCAGTGTTCTTTTTATTTTCTCTCTTCTTCAGCCCTTTCTTTTTCTCGCGGTAGTTAGCGTAAAGCAGTACTGAGAGATTGACATCTAATATTAACCAATACAAAATCTGCATTAAAGTTAAGAATGTAAGGATACAATCTGTTAATATATAATTTGTAGTTGTGATGCTCATACATTTTTGGTGAGTGCTCCTAAATTTTTGCTGGTGCTCCTTAACTTTTTGAAGTTGGGAGCACCAGTGCTACCAAGTAAAAAAGTTAATTTCGATCCCTTTTATATTTATATATATATATTATACACACACACACTTTTGGGATTAGAACTATTTTATATTTTTTGTTTCTTATGCTCATCAAGGCTGCATTTATTTGATCAAAAAATACAGGAAAAAATATAATATTGTGAAATATTATTACGATGTAAAATAAAGTTTTTCTATTTTAATATACATTTAAAATCTCATTTATTCCTGTGATGCAAAGCTGAATTTTCAGTATCATTACTCCAGTCTTCAGTGTCACATGATCCTTCAGAAATCATTCTAATATTCTGATTTATTATCAGTGCTGGAAACTGTTGTGCTGCTTAATATTTTTTTGGAACCTCTGATACTTTTTTTTCAGGATTCTTTGATGAATAAAAAGTTTTTAAAAAAGAAGCGCATGTATTTAAAATAGAAATCTTTTCTAACAATATACACTATCATTCAAAAGTTTGGGGTCAGTACATTTTTATTCTTTTTTTTGACAGAAATTAAAACGTTTATTCAAACAAATTTGTTAAATTAAGAAGTGATAGCAAAGATTTATATTGTTAGAAAAGATTTATATTTTGAATAAATGCTGTTCTTTTTAACTTTTTATTCATCAAAGAATCCTGAAAAAAGTAGGATTCCAAAAAAAAGATTTGACAGCACAACTGTTGCCAACATTGATCATTCTAATAATAAATCAGCATATTAGAATGATTTCTTAAGGATCATGTGACACTTTATACTGGAGTAATGGCTGATGGAAATTCAGCTTTGCATCACAGAAATAAATTATATTTTAAAGGATATTAAAATAGAAAATTATTTTATATTGTAATAACATTTTGCAAGATTACTGTTTTTCTGTATTTTTGATCAAATAAATTCAGTCTTGATGAGCATAAGAGACTTCTTTAAAAAACAGTACAAGTCTTACTGATCCTAAACTTTTGACCGGTAGTGGGGGGCTGTATGTGTGAGTGTGTGTGTGTATGTGTGTATATAT
>NW_015507151.1:46151-46434 GCF_001515645.1 Sinocyclocheilus grahami
GATCATGTGACACTTTATACTGGAGTAATGGCTGATGGAAATTCAGCTTTGCATCACAGAAATAAATTATATTTTAAAGGATATTAAAATAGAAAATTATTTTATATTGTAATAACATTTTGCAAGATTACTGTTTTTCTGTATTTTTGATCAAATAAATTCAGTCTTGATGAGCATAAGAGACTTCTTTAAAAAACAGTACAAGTCTTACTGATCCTAAACTTTTGACCGGTAGTGGGGGGCTGTATGTGTGAGTGTGTGTGTGTATGTGTGTATATATATA
>NW_015507151.1:50600-58938 GCF_001515645.1 Sinocyclocheilus grahami
ATACATTGTTTGGGTCAGAATTATAGATTTTTCTTTTATGCCAAAAATCATTAGGATATTAAGTAAAGATCATGTTCCATGAAGATATTTTGTAAATTTCCTACTGTAAATATATTAACTTTTTAAAATTTTATTTGCACCCTCAGATTCCAGATTTTCAGATAGTTGTATCTCGGCCAAATATTGTCCTATCCTAACAAACAATATATCAATGGAAAGCTTATTTATTCAGCTTTCACATTATGTATAAATCTAAGGGTCCAGGGTCACACACATATATATATATTGGAAAGTATTCAGACCCCCTTACATTTTTCACTGTTATATTGCAGCCATTTGCTAAAATCATTTGTTAATTTTTTTTCCTCATTAATGTACACACAGCACACCATATTGACAGAAAAACCTACTTGGAGCACAACAAACCTGGTGTTCTTTACAGGATGTTTGTTGTTGTTTGTTTGTTTGTTTGTTTGTTTTGGACATCATAATCACAATTTTAACCAGAAAAAAAAATTCGCAACTAGAACCCCTCCCAAATTGTGCATCCCTACTTGTTAAAAATGCAAGATAACTGAAATATCCCCCAAAACAAATCAGGATAAATAACCAGCAGGCTAATATTGTTACAATAATTTTTAATTAATCAAGAGAAACAGAAATTGTGATCATAATTAGGGATGCATCGATCCGATACTCAGGATTGGTATCGTCTCTGATACTGGCATTTTCTGCCGGATCGGGTATCGGTCAGACGAGACCGTTCCAAATCCGATATTGTGCGTATACTATTGTGTTATTGTTAAACCCCACGAAAGCACAAAAACATTATAAAGCACCATAATGTCAAAATACATGTGTTCTGAAGCCGTTCCATAGTTTAATGTGAGGTACAGACACTAATCTATAATGGAGAACTGGATTGCTCATGACATCATGAAAGTGAAGCCGCCGCGCCGCCATATTAGTATTCCCCACTATTCCCATACATTCCATTAAATTAAGAGGAAATCATAAGAATTTAATGAGAAAACATCACCTAACAAGTCAGCGTTTTTAAGTCTTAAGTATCCCTGTACATTCTTACAATGCAAACACCCTAGGCATGTAAACCGTTATTTGTTTAATGTAATTTTGTTAGTGTTTTTATTCGTACAGTAGGCTAACTGCAAGTGTTTCAACAATGATTTCGTTACCAGCATTCATATTGAAGCAGATAATGATTTAAACGGTGGTTAAATTAATTATTAATTTTACATATAGGTTATACATAACAGTTTACATGGAAACGGTAATGCTAGTAAAACGCCATATTTGTGCGATCGGAAATAGATTTTGCTCAATCAGGACATTAAAAATATACACAACTTAAGAGAAATTAATGACTACTGTACATACAGTACGGATTAAAGACATGAAGCTTTATTTCCAAGATGATGCATGTTAAGCTTTTCATTTCAGTAGCCTATAGAGCAATATAGTAACAGAGGCTTGTATAATATTATTCATTGTATATTCAAATCAATTTCGGATACTAATACGTTCATGTTTAATAATTCATGAATAATTACGTACATAAAGAAATTGGCTATTTTGTGTTGGATCAGTTAACATTACTTCTGTTGGCAAGTGTGCTGCAGCAGACACACCCACCCACCTTAACAATTTAAATATATCGCTTATCCTGCTCAAAAAGATCATAAACATTGCAGATAACATCTTAAGTAAAAATTAATTTACATACACATGACTTAAAAACTAATCCCGTGTGATTGATTCGCTTCAAATCGGGTGATTTTAGGTCAGCGGTTTGGCTGTGACTCAATGGTGCTCTCTGCCGGTAGGGAATAGTAAGATGGCGGCTCGAACACTGGCTTCACTGCCGGTCGGCAGTCATTATATATAGATCGGTGGGTACAGATGAATATTTAAGCAATTAAATTCAAGTTCACAACTCTTCTCTCTGCTGCAGCTGTCTGTCATCCTCCATTCAGCATTCAAACTGCATCGGTTACAACAGTCAAGAAGATGAAACTTTCTCCAAGAGCGCACAGTAACTGAAGTTTAAAACTGTTCAAAGAAAAGGCTCAATAAACTATCACACAGATTTAATAAACTACGCATCAATATCTCTTTCCTTTGTGCTTTGAACTAGAGGTCTGCGTATGGAGCCAGATCAGCCTCAAAAATAATGTTTACAAAACAAAATTCATAAATGCACAGCACAATTTACATTTACTAAATCCAATTTGTAAATTCAAAACACAATTCATAAATACACAAGTAAAAGCATAAATGTAAAATGTTTACACAAATATGTATATATCAAGTTCTTGAATTAATTTCCATCACACGTTTATGAATGATGTTACATGTATTTATGGATAGTTGAATCTGCATTTGCAAATCATCACACGTGCATGGAGTGCTTTGAATTTGTGTGTGGTATTTTTGAGACTTTCCTGACAGGTTAAGATTCATAAATATCTTTTTTTGGAGGATGTGCCGTTCAGCCAATCGCGGTGCACTTAAGTTTAAGTTTATAAAACAATGCTGAAAGATACTGGCTATACTTCTCTATACATACTTGATTGTTGATTATTTTTCTATGTTCTTAGTAGTGGTCGACCGATATATCACCAAGATATTTGACATTTTTCAAATATCGGCATCGGCTGATAAGTTTTTCTGTTTGGCCGATGCGTTCGAGGTGGGACTTTTGTTTTGATGGCGCTGATAACGGCAGTGTCTGAGCACACAGTGCTCACATTATCCCTCTTGTTCGCCGTCGTCGTTAACAGTTCTGTCTAATATGGACAGAAGTCTGTCTAATAATCAGATAGAACGGTTAAACAAATATTTATATTATTGGTAATAGAAAGGCAAACATTATAATACTTGTTTGCTGTCAGCATTCAGCAAATACACGTTTGTCATTTAAACAAATCTTTGAATGGCTAATGAAATTTAATTTCACAAACCTTGCATACTTAGTCTAATCCAGTTGTGAGGTCTTGTGAAGTGTGCATGTGTATCCTGCATGATCGCGTGTTCTCTGCGTGACTTTCGGTGCAAATTTAATGCTTTAAACATTCAATTCGTGATTTGAAATTATGCTGTGTTTATGCATTTGCCCACTGTCATATTCATGTCATTTTCACTGTGTGCTGTATATAAAATGAGTGTTACCTTGGCTTTATTTGGAAAAATATATATAATCCCATATCATAATGCACACAAACTTCCCAGAATATGGAGTGCTCTGTTGGTTACAGTGTTTACTACCTTTTTAATTATATTTTTATTAAATATTAATTTATTTGTGAAAAATAATTTGTCATCTAAAGTATAAGTATGTTTATTTTACAAATTAATTTTTTTATCCATTTTCAAATGATTTTAAATTTCTTAAATATTAATTAAAATAAATAGTTATATCGGCTTTATATCGGTCATCGGCCACCCTGCCTTCCAAGATATCGGCATCGGCTGTCAAAAAAAACAATATCAGTCGACCACTAGTTCTTAGGATAGTCTTTGGTATTTTTATAAGACTATTCATCTTTTATGTCAATGGTTAGCATGCAGAACCATTAGCATTTAAATTGTATGGTGTTTTAAAGTTTTGAACTGAGGATATTCGGTGCATCCCAATTCACGTTCATATGCCGTTTTGTATCCTAAATTGTGAGATCAGTGTATTTACACTGAAATGTGGAATATTGCACACTATATGCACTCAACAGTTGCAGCTTTCTTTACTGTCAGGCTCTGATGCTGGATGAGACACCCTTCTAAACAGAAAGTAAAGTGCATAGTTTAAGTACATAATATATAATGTCATTTGGGATGTATCCCTTATATTCAGTGTATTAAATGTTTGTTTCAGTAGATACATATGAAGAAAATGGTAAATGAGCTGTGCTGACTGTGGAGCCCCATTTAAAAAATAAGGTTAAATGCAACTTTTTATACAATAATCCTTTATTTGTTGCAAATCTGAGTTGACATTTTTAATTTCTGACTTTATCAGAATTGTGTTTATTACACCGGATTCAAAATTAGACTTGATATTTAATTTGAGTTAAGATCTCAAAATCCAGTTTTTTGTTTTGTTTTTTGTTTTCAGATTGTACGTATCCGTTGGTCCATTTAACAGCATGAAAAACAAAACATGTATTACAATTCTGAAAGGATTATATATGGCCAAGAAAGCAGCAAAGAGCGCTCCCTTTATAATCTTTTAAGAGCTGTCAATCATTTCATTTTATCGCAATCTCCATTATAAGTTCCATTATAATAAATTAATCTCTGCACAGTGCATAAAGAATAAAATATGCAAATGTATTTGTTTTTTTTAATGTAAGGCTGAGACAGAATAAACATATGTACAGATGTATTAGGTAAGCCTATATACTAAGGGTAATGTAATGTGCTGGAGAGGTAGCAATGTGTGTAAGTACACCGGTATAAAAAAATAAGAGTGAGTTTTCATAGGATATCACTCTAAAAGGTGGGAGTGTTGCACTGAGGGGGAGGCATTTAACAGTTCAAAGAGGTTGTGGCCAGCGTGTGAGTCCATGCACTTCATGAAATAAGGGATACAGGAAATGTAATTCTACGTTACTTAATAATGAGGGATTTCCTTTGCTGTGTGTGTGTGTGTGTGTGTGTGTATTTATTTATTTATTTATAGGTTATTAATAGTTTTTCTTTTCTTTTCAAGTTGGTAACCCTCTTCCAAATGTGGGTGGTTCCTCTGTACTTCACCACTAAGCTGCACTGGTGGAGGTTTCTGGTGACATGGTTCATCTTCTCTGTTGTTACGGCCTTCATCTCTTTTCGTGCTACCCGCAAACCACTGGACTGCACCACACCAAGGTAACAAAAAAATTAATCATGATCAGACTTTGAGCCCGATGAGCTGTGGTTGACTTTCTCTGCCCGAGTTTGTTGCCTTTTATCAACTGTCTCTGTTTGAAGTGCGGGTGTGCGATATTGACAAAAAATTATATCTCAATATTTTGGGGGATTTTGAGAACAACATTGAGACAATATTTTGTGGAGTGTTTTTGTGCCAGTACCTTGGTTGGTTTAGGTCTGTCATGGACAGGTTACTCCCGAAGCTTTTCATATTCTGTGTGAAGGCTGGTTCACAGCAGTGACAACGTTTTCTACTAGGCTATATTTGTTTTCTACGAAGCAATATTTGTATAAATATAATGTTATGATTTTTAAAAAACAAAATCAAAATGATTCGTTAAGTATAAAACATAAACTGCCAACAGGTGGTAACAAGTCACTGTTTTTAATGAGTCATTAATTCGTTCAAATGGCTTATTCATTCTTCAGCGCTTTTGCCTGTGTGATATTCAGGGTTTGAAATGAATAAGGCTTTTTTCACTCACCAGCCAGTTTGGCACCTAAATTAAGTTACCTGCCATTCAGCAGAGGTGGAAAGTAACGAATTACATTTACTCGCGTTACTGTAATTGAGTAGCTTTTTTGTGTACTACTACTTTTTAAAGTAATTTTTAAAATCTATCATTTTACTTAAGTATATTTTGTTTGAAGTATTGTACTTCGCTACATTTTAAAACGTTACGGAGTAAAAAAATAAATAAAATCGCTCCCTGGAAACTACTGCTGTAAATAGTGGTCAGGAGAATAAACTGGCGCTAAAATCACAAGAAAGATGGAGACGACGAGACAGGTGTTAGTGGTGCAGACCCAGTTGAAAACGAAACCCCATCGTATTCTGCTGAAGTTGAACTCGAAGGAAATAAAGTGAACCCCTGGCCATATTTATGCTCTATTATGCAGTGTAAGCTGTGTTTGCCTAGGGAGACCAAACTAGCAGCTTATAAAATCTCGACATCAACCCTTCGCAAGCGTGTGGAGTTAAGGTAAATACTTGCATTGTTGCATTGGTGGTTAAAATGAAGCTTTGACAGTTTAACAAAAGGTTTTGCACAAATTAGCCAAAAAGACAGTGGTGCAGGGTGTGCGATATATATATATAGTCTGTGATAATATCCTAATTGTTGTTTTAACGATGTGCGATTTGACATTATCAGTATTTTGCCAAAAACCAAACAAAACACTCCTACAGAGTGCCGTGAAGTCTAGTAGATTAGACTACTGCGTGCGCGCATTTAGAGTGCGTTCTTTTACTGCGTGATAGTCTTTTAAAATGCATTTAGAATTATCACAAAATTGAAGATATAGGGGCAGAAAATTTATATATTTATATAATTTCATATAGTAAATCAGTATCACGCGAAGAGTGCTGTTTTTTCCTCCAAAAATCAACATGATTACATATAGATTTTTTTTTTTTTTTTTTTTTTTTACAACAGTTCAATAAACAAGTTAATTAAAGGGTGGTCATATGATGTTGCTGAAAAGAAAATAATATTGTGTATTTGGTGTAATGAAATGTGTTTATCCGGTTTAAGTTGAAAAAAACACTATTTTCCATATACTGTACATTATTGTTTCTCCTCTATGCCCCGCCTTTCTGAAACACGTCGATTCTTACAAAGCTCATCATTCAGAAAAGCGAGGTGTGCTGTGATTGACCAGCTATCCAGTGCATTGTGATTGGCCGAATACCTCAAGCATGTGATGGAAATGTTACGCCCCTTACCATACTGTGATGCCGTGTCCCGGCCGGAGCGAAGAGACAAAAACATTAAAACCTATTATAAACAAGGCATTTGTTGCATCCAGTGGGGACATAATTAAGGATTATAATGACTTGTACTGTCTTTTTACGCGTTGTATCGCATCGCGCCACATAAACATAAAACCATGTCTGCATTTGTGATCGGACAAATGACAAACAACAAGCGCTATTGTAGTCTAATCTCCCAGGATCAGGAAACAGTCCTCCATAAAATGCGCTGCACACATCTGAATATTTGGGTTGAACTGTTCTGGAACAGTGTTGTAAATACAACTTAACCACTGATTTCTAGTCGTGTCCTCTTTTGGAAGGCCAAATAAAGAAGTTTCGCTTTCACAACGAAACACCCAGTGTCACACACGGTGGGCTTGAGTGAGCGGAGGCCGGCGGGCTTGAGAACGGCACAGCCAGCGGGCTTGCGGTAACCACATGTGACGACCCCGGGCTGGTCTCCGCTTCGTCCACGGTGAAAGCCGATCCGGCGATCCACAGCGCAAAGTTGATGTATTTCCTCAGCGATCAGCACGGATCAGCTCTAGGCATGATGAAGCGGATATCGTCCTCTTTTGGAAGGCCAAACAAAGTAGTTTCGCTTTCACAACGAAACACACATGTGGGGGCGTGTTAGAATTAGACATTTTAGGTAGGCGTGGTTGACTTAACTTTTATAAAGAATATCTCTTTGGATTTGAGACTTTAGTCTTTGCAACTTTACAGATCTTCTTTATGCACTTAGAGCTTGTAACACTCCAAAGAGAAAGGAAAAATTTAAATCGCATCATATGACCCCTTTAAGAGACTTTTAGACACCATATTGCATGTTTTTGCTCTATTTTGACAACAAAAATATTTCCAAACACAGCCACCATATAGCACAGTTTTGCGTCTCTATGCAATGACGGTGTTTCATTCATGAATGAATCGACCGTTTAAATGACTCGGTTCAATCGCAATGACTCACTTATTAACAGTGACTTGCTGACACCTACTGGCGGTTTTAATTTCACATTTAAAGTATCTTTTGATTTTTATATATTTATTTTTTTTATATATATATATATAATTTCAAATGAGTATTCAACATTTTATGTCTTATATATCAAAACATTATTTCTGCATTTTCTTTTGATTTTTATATATATATTTTTTTTATATATATATAATTTCAAATGAGTATTCAACATTTTATGTCTTATATATCAAAACATTATTTCTGCATTTGTAACTGCAGGTTAAATGCATTCATGTCCTGCATTAAACGGTGTGTAATTTTGTTGATACTGATTTAATTTGTCTGGTAACAGCACAAATGTCTTATTATTCTAAATAACCGATTCCTTTAATTAAAAAAAAAACTGGTTTGAGATTTATAGGCCTATCCCGGGGTGTCAAACTCAATTACTGGAGGGCCGCAGCCCTGCAGAGTTTAGTTCCAACCCTGCTCCAACACGCACCAAGTAGTTTTCAAATAAGCCTAAATGATTAGATTAGCTGGATCCAGATGTGTTTAACTAGGGTTATATCTAAACTAGGGCTGGACGATATGGCCAAAATTGATATCACGATATATTTCTTAATTTCGGTACGATATAATTCCAATATCGATATGAACACTATTTATCTGAAATATAAATCTTTTGTAACATTATA
>NW_015507151.1:59006-74932 GCF_001515645.1 Sinocyclocheilus grahami
AATCAGCATATTAGAATGATTTCTGAAGGATCATGTGACACTGAAGACTGGAGTAGGCCTAATGATGCTGAAACTTTAGCTTTGATCACAGGAATAAATTACATTTTAAAATCTATTCAAATAGAAAGCAATTTTAAATAGTAAAAATATTTCAACATTTTACTGTTTTTGCTGTACTTTGGATCAAATAAATGCAGCCTTGGTGAGCAGAAGAGAATTCTTAAAAAGAAAAAAGAAAAAAAAAACATGTTACTGTTCAAAAACTTTTGACTGGTAGTGTAGGCTGATTATTCTTATAGATTGAAACAAATGTGCTTCAGCCAGAAAAAAGGGTATGAAAAGTGCTCCGAGTCGCTGCAGAAAACAAAAAAATTTAACCACAACAAAAACTGGAAATGTTGCTAGAGACGGGCTTATTTAAAATGCAAACTGATTCTCTGCCAGCAGGAGGCGCTTTTAGCGGTTTCTTCAGTAATGGCTGTAATCAAAGCAGCTCCGTTCATGAACGCTTCTTTATCAGATCAAATGAAAACTTTTTTGAATACCGTCAATTCCCTTCAGAGATACATTTATATAAAACACCCGTGCCGTGTTATGATTATGAAACCTGCAGTGCTCATGTTTATTCAACGAAGTCAAACGGCACAAATAAATCAATGTATGGGAAACTGGTAATGTATATCGAAATATCGGAAATGTGTTTAAAAATCATATCACCGTTATTGAAAAAAATTATATCGCGATACATATTGATATTGAATTATTGTCCAGCCCTAATCTAAACTGTGCAGGACTGTGGCCCTCCAGTTTTACACCCTTGGCCTATCCTAGTTTTGCCTCCCTCCCACTGTTAAAATATAACGAAGTAATTTTTACTCTGAGGAAATTTTAAACGAGCTACTTTTTACTTTTTACTTGAGTAGATATTTAGACTGGTACTTTTACTTGTACCTAAGTAAAATTTCATTAATGTAATGGTACTTTTACTTGAGTAGAATATTTTTGTACTCTTTTTATATTTAAGTCACAGCGTAGATTTAAATATATTTATATTTTATATTAATATTTATTCTTAAATTAAATCGGTTAAATCAATTTAAGTGATCAGCTGTTTCTTCACCAAAGTCATATTGAACATATTGAAGCCTTACCTCTATTGACATCTATTCAAAATATAAGTGTTGACTAATATTAGAATATTATATTCAAAAACATTAGTGTTGATGGCAAATGTTCAAGGCGTCAGTCCAAAACAGTCAATCTAATCACCAAACAGACAAAAGTTCACTTCAAGAATAAACAAAGTGGTGTCAATAAGTTTGAATTGAGGTATAAGGTTGAATTAAGGTCAGAACATATTTGGGTCACACTTTATATTGTCCCTAATACCTGTGTACTTGCATAGTAACTAAATGTGTACGTAGTATGTAACCACAGTGTAAGTACACATTGGTACATAGTATCTACACCTGTAATATTTCTGTAACTACACACAACAACCCTCAGGATGGTTTGTGTAAGTACAAATGTGTAACAGGACATATATAACTTAATTTTGTAAAAACAATATGTATAAGAGTAATTGGAACCATTTGATCCAGGGGGTGGAGATGGGTAGATTTAGGGATATGTAAAGTGGGAGGAGTTGGATCTCGAGTTGGAGTTGGTGCACCACTGTAATACCAGTGTACTTACATGGTAACTCCTCAGGAACTGTCCACTTAATATAAAGAGTAACATTCTGGACACCAACCACAATTTATACGTAAAGCCTAACTTACTGGCCGCTGCTGTGTAACATCAGATTAATTGCATGATAAATCTAATATAAAGTGTAACACTTTCTTTACCAAAAAGTGCTGTTAGTCCTGTTACACATTTGTACTTTCATTACCAAAAAGTGTTGTTACCAATGTCCTGTTACACATTTGTACTTACACATACCATTCAGTGGGTTGTTACATATGTGTGGTTACACAAACATTAGAGCTGTAGATGCTATGTACCAATATGTACTTACACTGTGGTTACATACTATGTACACATCTAGTTACTATGTAAGTACACAGGCATTAGGGACACTTAATATAAAGTGGGACCCATATTGGTTCCAAATCACTGTATTTCAAAGAAAATAATGTGAGTGACGCTGTGGCATGCATTATTTTGAACAGTAGTAGTCATAGTTGGGTGCTGCCAGTGTGAGTACAATCATATAAAACAGTATTCAAATTTTCAAGATGACCCTGTTTACACTGTGTGCTAATATTTGAGGCTCCTTATAAGGGAAGGGCTGTAATAGTGATGGCATGCGTATACATTTTTTTTCAAGTCATGCATTCCCTGAGAATTGAAAATCACTGTTGTTAGTGCCATGCTCTACTGTTTGAGGAGTCTATAGAAAGGTTCACATAAAATCAGAAAGTTTAGAGATTATTCAAAGTAAATTAGAACAAAATGTAATTTGGGGGTAAATTACTCGGAGCAAAACACATTTTTGTATTTATATTATTTTTATTTTTGGGGTGATACTGGATTCAGGCAATTATTGGTGTCATTTATATCTTGGTGATTTTACTCTATTTTATCTTTCTCTCCATACAGGCTTGTTTATAAATGGTTCCTCCTATTGTACAAGATCAGCTACACCACAGGCATTGTGGGCTATACTGTTGTTATGTTCACCCTCTTTGGCATAAATCTTATATTTAGGTGAGTTGTTAAGCTTCATGTTTAAAAGCACTGAATCATTTTATTGTTGTTGTTTTTATAAACATTGATTTCAGGTTAAAATGCATAAGAATGTATAGGAAAGTGTTTGTTTTGGATTCTCTAACTACTGTTCACCATCTCTTTTACGTTTTTCATAATTTTAAGACTATTTGCTTTTTTATTTATTCTTAATTTTATTAATAATAAATGTAGTTAATAAATTGTCCTGTCATGTGACAAATGTAGTAAAAGTAAAAATAATTAATGTCATTTTTCAAATAATAATAATAATGTTATTAAATCTGAAATGCATTATTTTAGTCAGTCCACAAAAGAGTTAGTCAATTAAAAACTGGAAAAATGCTGCTGAAAATATATATCAAATATATGTGAAGTATGTCACCTGGATATGCTAGGACAGGTATTGAGTGTTTAGTAAACAGGTAATCCATGGTCAGATTAATTTAGGGGGAAAGAAGCATAGCAAAGTCCTTTTGATTTATTAAGGTTTCTTTGTGATGAGGGCTTGTGGACACACATGGGTATAGATTTGTTTGCTACAATAAGAAATAAGAAATAATACAAAAGTCAGATTTCATACTCAAGTGTGGTATGCATAATGCAGTGCATTACTTTACAACCTCACAATCCAACCAAACCAAATTAATCATCAAACATTCTTGATTATTGATCATTATTAATCATATTATTAATCATATTAATAGGTTTCACAAGCTAATTAAAAGGTTAATGTATGACGACAACAATCCAATAGACAATTTGGAAAAGTAGTCCGCTCGACATCAAGAGAACCCTACACTCTGACGTCCAGGTTCACGTTCGCAGAGGCTATTTAGGGGACATTTACGGGAACATTCACAGGATTTCCAGCGGCCATTTGGGACATAAGGACTTTCACTCTATGTCCTCTTGAGTGTCATTTTATTTTACTTCTAGGCTAACCAAAGACAGAAGACACATTGTAAGGAGAAAAATGTTTTTTTTAATTGAACAATTGTGAAGTTGCGTTGCTCTTTCCATGTATCTGTATGTGTGTGTGGTTGTCAGCGGTTACGTTAGTCCGAAGTCAATTCTCCCCATTGTTTTCTAATCTAAAACAACAAAATGAACACATTCAGTAGTAGGGCTGGGCTATATGACCTAAAATCAAAACCTTGATTAATTTAACACTTTACTTCGATTACGATTATTTTATTTATTTATTTTTTGCCCTCATAGCTCAATAGGTTTGTACTGTAAATTTACTCCGCCATTAAAGGTGGGATTTTTTTTTCCTAATGAGAGTGCATTTCTTACCTTGGGGATTTTTAAATAATTGAAGGAAACAAACTATTTATGGGTATTTGCTGAATATTTCAAACAACTGAAATAAAGCACATATTGTTTGAAAAGACGTCTTATGAAAGAAGTCACATTTCAGTTTTATTGTAAAAAGCGAGTTTCCAAAAAAAAAAAAGAATAATAATCAACAAGAAAAAATTGAAAACCGCTTTCTTTTTTTGCAAACAAAATTAATCAATGAATAATGCCATGTCAAAAGTAGAAAATAACCAGCATGAATGACAGAATGACTTCTCCGCCACGTAGCCGTCAAATACAAAAGTTGACGTGCAGACATACTACTGTAAACCAGAGCTGGCTCTGCTGTAAACAAAAGCTCGTAATGCTTTCCCCGCTTTCCGGGGTCTTCTGTTTTGGAACTGACATTGATGAGCGGCGCTGCATGTAAAAGTTTAAATTCATTCTTTTAGAGCGCCACTCACGTGCGAGACGCTGCAAAAGACGCCAGAGCAACGCATATATAGCACCGACTACACACGTGGTAGTATGGATTTAAAAAACGAAATAATTGACATGGGAAAATTACTTCAGTTAGAGGTTCTGAATTTCGGTTAAGATTTATTTTCGATTAATCGTCCAGCCCTATTCAGTAGTGTTATGATTTTATGTCTAGGAGTATCGTTTGTCCATAGAAAAATGATTTGTAAAGACTGTTGACAATTTGGATTTAGACAAAGCAGTCCGAAATTTAGCGCACAAATGAAAATATCCGTCCCAAATGGACTTTTTGCTGCATAGGTGCCTCAGTGTGTATTTTACCATATGGAAATTCAATATTTAAGTTCAATATCTGTCGATATTATATACATTCAATCATTTCAGCTGTACATGCTAACGCTAGCTTTGAAAGTGTTCACATAATGATCAGCAGCCGTACATGACGGACAATTTCAGCAAACGTTTTAAAAGGTAAACTTTTCATAAAATATAAACATTATGATATACTAGGGCTGGACGATATGGCCAAAATTGATATCATGATATAGTTCTTAATTTCGGTCGATACGATATAATTCCGATATCGATATGAACACTATCTGAAATAGAAATCTTTGATATTGAATTATTCTACAAATCTACAAGTTAAAATAGCTTTTCAAAAACTCAAAGCCATGTCTGAGGAAATCACCGGGAGGATCATTAAAGGGGTCATATGATGTGATTTAAATTTTTCCTTTCTCTGGAGTGTTACAAGCTCTTGGTGCATAAAGAAGATCTGTAAAGTTGCAAAGACTAAAGTCTCAAATCCAAAGAGATATTCTTTATAAAATAAAGAGTCAACCACGTCTACCTAAAACGACTCGTTCTAACACGCCCCCACATGTCTACGTCAAGATGTGGGAAGATTTGCATAACGCTGCCCAAATGTTCACGCAAAGAAAAAAGGCGTAACTTTTATTCTCGCTGTAGTATTGTTGCTGCCGCCATGTCGTGAAGGCGCTGTGTGTTTCGTTGTGAAAGCATTTTATACTACTTTGTGCATTTTATGGAGGACTGTTTCCTGATCCTGGTAGAGTAGACTACAATACCAGCCGTTCTGACTCACAGACTGTAAGTACGTTTTTTTTATATTTAAAGGATTTGCCACTACACTGTTCAAAACTCGCTTTTGAATCGTCAGAGTAGCGCTTGCTGTTTGTCATTTCTCCGATCACAAATTCAGACATGGTTTTATTTTTGCGCGATGCAACGCGTAAAAAGACAGTGTATGTCATTATAATCCATCCTCACTGGATGCAATAAATGCCTCATTTATAATGGGTTTTAATGTCTTTGTCTCGTTGCTCCGGTCGGACAAGGCATCACAGTAATGGTAAGGGGTGTAACATTTCCGTCACACGCTTAAGGAATTCAGCCAATCACAACGCATTGGATAGCTGGCCAATCAGAGCACACCTCGCTTTTCAGACCGATAAGCTTTGTAAAAATAGACGTGTTTCAGAAAGGCGGGGCATAGAGGAGAGACAATAGTGCAGTATGTGGAAAATAATGTGTTTTTTGAACCTTAAACCACATAAACACATTTCATTACACCAAATACACAAAATTGTTCTTTTTAGCAACATCATATGACCTCTTTAACTATCACTACGCAGCTGAATGTTGCTATGGGTACATGCTGGATGCCTTCAGTAAGGTTCAATATATGCTCCTGTTATGGCATTCTGCCATATTCTATCAGCCAAGCATGCGAGTTATATACAAGGAAGGCTTTACTTACAGTGCCGATGATTTATTCCCGTTGATTTGTTGATTCTTCCCGTTGCTTGATGTTATTGATGAGGGTGGAGTAGTTCTTTACATCCGCTGATGTAACTAGCTCGTAATTATATGAACTCGTAACTAACTCGTAATTATATGAAAAGCAATACCAAGATATAAAAAGAACAAAACAAAGGATATACCATGGTATCCCAAAAAGCATCAAGAAAGAAAATAAAATGCGACACTAAGCAAACTTTCTTCCCGTAGAAAACTGTATTGGCTTGGTGTCCTCCGGTAGCGTGTTCCTGTCTAACACCGGCAAAGCCAGTGATGCCATCAAACGGTGTCGCTAATAGCTACTTCCTGCCAGGTTCCTTAAAGATCTACACTGTTAATTTGGCTCCTACAGCTCCCTTACCGGAAATAACGTCACATTTCTGAAGCGTGAAACATAAACCACACGAGCCAACTCGATAAATGTAATGACATGTGATAGATTTGAAAAGACAAACTTTTTTTAGTATATTTCAACATAAACACATCGCTAGACAGGTAATAAACACATCTAATTAACATTTATAAATGATATTCGGTGGAAATGTTGTAAGAACATGTAACTGTTTCTTTCTTCTTTCATGTGTTTAAAGAGAATAAAAAAATATAAAAATTAGATTGGTACTGCCTGTTGTTTATTAATTCCAGTGATGACTTTCTACTAAGTTGTTCATTGACATTGTACGTAGTCATGTCGCCAGAAATTAAGTGATCACCGTCCCAATGTGCACTGAGCCAGGGAACAGCCACAAAGTCCCTTTAAAGTGCCCCTATTATGCTATTTCCAATATTGCCTTTCATGCAGTGTAATGTAGCTGTATGTGAATGTAAACGATCTGTAAAGTTGTAAAGCTGTCCATGATAAATAAAGTTATTGTCTCCCAAAATAAAGAATGAACAGCTGAAACGAGTTGTTAGTAATTCGAATCTCACTTCCGTGACGGCTACACGTCACGGGGTAACACATTGGCATAATGCACACCTATGTTCTACGTTGGCCGGCCACGAACAACTTAACCCCGCCCACAAACACGTCATTCTACTGACGACTGCTTCTCTAATCTCGGGGATTATTATTATGGACCAGCTGCTCCACTGAATCGCAACCTGTAAGTATGATAAATAATAGATGTTTATATTTTCTATAGAGCGTTCAAAATACAGAACTATTGAAATCGGCATATCGTTTCCGACGCGCTGTACGTCGTAGAACAATCACAACAGACTAGGCCATCTCTCCAATCAGAGCAGAGCAGGCTCACGGAAAGGAGGGGTTTAGAGAGACTGAATCTTTGAACTGCTTCGAACGAATCGTTTGAGAATCACAGGAAAATGAGGTGATATTAAATGCATATTTTAAGAAAACAAAAGCTTTTTTGACCTTGCATGCATGTAATCCTATTGTAGGAGACTCCCAAAACAATATTAGGAACCGTAAAAATGGCATAATGGGGGCACTTTAAGACAAGTCAATTCACTCGGCGGCCATCTTTGAAATGCCTCTCGGGCATGCAAGTGCAGCTCCCAAACATCAAATTCTCCAAAACTGTTTACCAAGCTTACGATTAAATAAAATATTTGAAATCACCAATGAAATCTAACAACAACTGCCTCATAAATGTTGTTCCTTATGGTCAAATAGCATTTTTAAAAGCTTTTTTTTAGGCTAGATCAGCCAGCGCAGTACTGTGCGCACGTCTCAGAATGCTGACTGTTTCTATAGCAAAGATTAGCGATTGGCTCTTTTACTCAGAGAATGGGGCTTCCTTCGATAGAGCGGCCATATTGAGCGTTGCCTTTTTTTCAATATTCAAAACCATACGAGCGACATGTCTTGAGTATTCTATAGTCTTTGCTTACCAGTGACCGAATTTGTGTACACGATCTACTGATTCACGAGCTTGAGAGCTAGGGAGCTAATTGAGAGACACATTTATGTCGCACCCAAATGTGGCTATATTACACTTTTTATTTATTTATTTTTTTTGTATAGCAGTCTTAAAGGGCACCTATTATGCACTTTTACATGGTGTTTGGACATAAATGTGTGTTGGCAGTGTGTGAACACAACCACCCTACATTGATAAAAATCCACCCATTCCTCATTATTTAATCCCCTATAAACCAAATCAGTCTCACTTGGCCTGCCGTTTTGATTCTCTATGCAATATGACATCACATTGCATAGGGCCGGGCCACGGGGGTTTATTGACAGCACAGCACTTTCCGCGGTTGTACGCTGTCCTCCATTTTGTCATTTTGTTAAATTGGGGGAAAAAAGATTGACTGAATTGAAACTTTTTCAATATAACTGAATATAAATATGTGTGGAGAGTTAAGCTGTGCTGTTGTTGGCTGCCACAGTAATGGCAAAAATACTGAGTGTAAAATAATCAAATGTTGAAATGTGTGCGCTTACCATTTTGTGGACAAAATCTCGTGAAATTCGCCCCGTTCGGGAACTGTATATGCACAGGTGCGCTCATCTGTTTTCAATGCAGCTAACCTCGCTTCGCTTCATGTCATCTTCCCACTCATTAAACTATGACAGGTCCTTTACTGCAAAAAGACGCTCACGGCGACACTCTAAAGCAGTGATCTTCGCTATTTTTTTCATGAGAGCCACACTTATAGGAAGTTAATAGGAGAGCCACTTTTACTGCAAAGTATCAAGTTACATCCAGTCATAAATGGCATGTCTGCTGATCTCAATCGGTCATCCCTGAACATTTACGGAGTTCATTTTTTAAAAGTTATTTAAAGTTATTTGCTTTTACATTAGCCCATCATGTATCAAACCATCCAAGAGCACATTCGGCGTTAAGAGCTGGAAAGATTGCCAAAACCTCTCCGCAGTGAGTCAATGTCATGGACATAAGGGCAGAGCAAGTTTAAATATCTTTCTAGTCTATATTTCCATCTTGTAATTCCGCTGTTTTGGGTATTTTTAAAATATAAATGATTTGTAATAGAGCAGACTCTGACTAACTTATTCATGTATTTATGTTCTCATTTAGCGAGACAGCAGATGCTGAAAACACTGTGCGCTTCAGTATGTGTGTAGTAAACGAAACCGCGCGTCTGTGCCATTCATTCATAAAGAGACACGCAGGATTCATATTTAAATGGTATTTTTGCAGCTTAATATTTACAGATACCAGTCAATATTGCAATTTTATTTAAGTGTAATGACCTACTTTTGATTTATTCACCCAAACTTTGACAAATTCCGTGACATTCCGCGTTATACAGTAAATTGTTTATATGACTGGATTCCGCGATTCCGTCCGCTTTTTCCGCATCGCAGAAATCATAGGGCCGTAATTATAATGGGTTCTATTGTCTTTTGTCGCATCACACCACGACACTCCGGTGTAGACATGGTGTGAGTTTTTTTTTAATGGCTTAGTTATAGCCCTGCTTGTTTTTAATGTTTTTTGCCATGCGATGCGAGCCACAAATTAAAGCTTGGCGAGCCGCACAATGAGTAACACTGCTCTAAAGTGATGAAACTATGGCACCATGTGCTTTTAAAAAACATTTTCATAGGTTTCACGTTATATTGTTGGCTCGGAAAATATGTAAATGTGCATGCCCAGTAGCCGCAGCTGTATCCCTTCCAGCCTTAACCACAAATCAGACTGGAGAGTAGATCAACTTTGGTGGACTTAAACTTAAAATGGTGTGTTCCGCGGTTGAAATAAAATGCTTTCTGATGTTTATTCATGTTCATTTTGTGCTTTACGTAAATATTAAAAGACAACACGGTGAACCAGTGTTGAATACAGTGATCTGTCACAACACATTAAAGAGCCACAAAACGGTATTTATTGTTTGAATTTCTTTCAAAATTACAAAATTTGAAAGCTAAGAGCCATGAAACCATGTTTCATATCAGAAGTAACCTGCTCTGTCTTATCTGTCTGCACCTTGTCAGTTTCTTCTGGTCTGCGATGTCAAGTCACTTTTATTTACAGGTGCATCTCAATAAATTAGAATGTCGTGGAAAAGTTCATTTATTTCAGTAATTCAACTCAAATTGTGAAACTCGTGTATTAAATAAATTCAATGCACACAGACTGAGCGCTTTTAACAATACAGATTGCGTCAAAGCAACTGTACAGAATTAATTAGGAAAATAGTGTGTCAATGCAAAATGACAATAGAAAACACTCAATTTTCAGATAAAGGCAGTTCATCATTGAATTCAGTGATGTAATCATCCAGCTCAGTTCAGTTTAAATAGTATCTGTGCAATCAAGTCGACGATATCACTGGACAGTGGCAAGGAACCAAAACTCCATCGGTGACAGAATGAAGAAAAAAAAACTTTGGGAGAAACCTGGCTCAGTTGGAGGGCCTGTTCTCCTCTGGCTAGACGAAACCAGCAGTTCAATTCCAGGCTGCGTGGCAAGGAACCAAAACTCCATCGGTGACAGAATGAAGAAAAAAAAACTTTGGGAGAAACCTGGCTCAGTTGGAGGGCCTGTTCTCCTCTGGCTAGACGAAACCAGCAGTTCAATTCCAGGCTGCAGCAAAGTCACATTGTGCGGAGGACTCAATTGGTTCCTGTGGTCTTGTCCCGGTGGCCGTCTATGAGACAAGGTCTTCACTGGGGCTCTGTCTCTGGGGCTCATCTAGTTGTCCTGATCTCCGCTGACATTCAGGGCTGTAGAGGTCCTCTCTAGGTGCTGATCCACCATCTGGGCTGGACAAGTACTGATCCGGGTGACTGCAGTGACCGTCTGGATGACTGCAGTGACCATCTGGTCTGGATACAGACTGGATCTGGTGGCTACGGTGACCCGGAATAAGAAAGAAACAGACTAATATTAGCGTAGATGCCATTCTTCTAACAATGTAGCAAGTACATTGGGTGTTATGGGAAGTGTTCCCAGTTGTCCTAATTAATGCAGCCTAAAAATCCTTTAACACATTTGAATATTAGAAATGTGTTAGAGTTACGTGTAAGCCAGGTTAAAGAGATGGGTCTTTAATCTAGATTTAAACTGACAGTGTGTCTGCCTCCCGAACAATGTTAGGTAGGTTATTCCAGTTTATAGTTTGGGCGCTAAATAGGAAAAGGATCTGCCGCCCGCAGTTGATTTTGATATTCTAGGTATTATCAAATTGCTTCAGGAGGGATGAAGACCGTCTCTTTTCAACAGGTCATCATTAGCGCCGGCGTGAATAACAATCTTACTGAATTTACGGTTAGCATTAGCCAGCACTTTTAAATTTGCCAAGATGTCAGGTGTTCTGACTCCCAATAAACATTGGACCATGGTGGCTGATGTCATTATTTTCACGTTCCGTACAATAGAATCACCAATAACTAGAGCACTTTGATCAGGTTTCTCAGTGGGTGCATCACTGAGTGGGGAGAACCTGTTTAATGTTTTGATCGGAGCGGAAGAGCGGTGTTTTGACCCGCGACTATGCCACCTCACAGTCACCCAGTCGCCCTGCTGCGGAGGCTCTGTAACCGAAACCAAACAATGTACAGGACTCCCTGAACTAGTTGCATCCAAAGCCGTATCTAGAGTCCTCACATTCTCTCTATCCTCAATTATAGTTTGGATGCATGTCTCTAATTCTGAAACCTTCTCTGTCAGCCTAACTATTTCCCTGCATTTATCACATGTGAATCCCTCGTCGCAGACAGAGAGAGCTAAACTATACATGTTGCAAGCCGTGCAAACAACAATAGCAGGAGAAGAAGCCATTACTCACTAGGCGCGTTCTTGTTGAAGAATTGATTTGAAGGTTTTAGTTTATAAGTCATTAAATGGACTGGCACCAAGTTACTAATACAGCCGCATGATCCATCGAGAGCACTTCGGTCTGCTGACCGTTTACTCTTGGTTGTACCTCGAACAAGGCTGAAAAGCAGGGGTGACCGGGCTTTTGCTGTCGTAGCCCCATAACTTTGGAATAACTTGCCTCTATATGTTAGGCAGGCCCTGTTTTTAAATCCAGTCTTAAAACTTATTTTTATACTTTGCCATTTAATGAGAGCTGTTTTATGTATTTGGTTAGTGTCAATGTCTGTTATTTTATTATCTGCAAAAAAAAATATTTTGATTATGCTTGTACAGCACTTAGGTAAATAATTGTTGTTTTAAAAAAGTGCTCTATAAATTAACTTTGATTTGATAATGTAAAGTAATTGCACTGTAAAATAAATGAAAATAAATATTTCATAAGTATAATATTTTTGTTTTACACTACAGTAGGGAAATTACAATACATCTTTCCTAAGTTCTATACTTTAAATCGATATTTTGAATTTGGACTGCAGTAACATTACCCATTTAAACCGCTAGCTGTCAGCAATTCATACTGCACTTTTAAGATTTTATTTTGACAGAAATGGCAGTAGAGCTTTTATTTTGAAAGAAAGCTTCAGTGAAAAGCAAAAAATAATCTGCAGTGAAAATAAAGCATAACTGGTGGCTGTTGCGGTCCCAAACGTGCGTTAAACTCAGCACGTGCAATAAACGAGTTGACTGCATTCATTCACTGTGAACAGAGCTGTTCTGTGGCACGGAAAATGCATGAACAATGTGTGCGCTTCACTTTAAAACAAGCAGCAAAAACAGACTTGATGAAGGGATTAAGCCATATTGTGCTTTCGGTTTTAGTTTGTTTAAAAGATACTCTGCCAAAGCATAATGGCCCAAAACAAATATAATTTAAAAACTACACTTTTTGCCAGGAAGACCTATCGTTTCATATCGTGATGTGAACACGATAATATCGAGACAGTTTTGCTATCACGATATTGTGATATTGATAATATTGTTACTTCCCTAATAAACAGTAATAAATGATTTTGAGACAAACAACATCTGACATGAATCATTGCATATCAGAAATCACTGATCACAGATTAGGCATTAGAAAGAACACTGCTAATTAAATGTGACATTACTGTCAGGTCCATATCTTACAGTAAAAATCTGTTTGCAAAGCCTGCACCAAAACTTTTTTACCAATTTTCCAAAGAATCCAGATTGAAATGTACTCAACAACAGAGCAGGCCCAAGGCATAAGCGAACTAAGCGGCTGCTTAGGACCCCTTTGGCAACCAGGGGGCCCCCAAGAGTAAATTAAATGTCAGCTTGATTTATTATTTTTTTTTTGATATATGGTCAATGGACAATGGCAATTATACAAAAATGCAATATTAAATAATTAAATAATCTATATGTATCTTATTTCCATAGCGACGTGTCCCTAGACTGTATAAGGATGAGCGTCATAGACCAATCAGAATCAGATCGGAGTTTACTGTAGGTTAGTCAGAATCCGATCTGAACTAATTGTTTTCACATGTTTACGGAGTTCTA
The DNA here is from genome assembly GCF_001515645.1 of Sinocyclocheilus grahami. Taxonomy (NCBI): domain Eukaryota; kingdom Metazoa; phylum Chordata; class Actinopteri; order Cypriniformes; family Cyprinidae; genus Sinocyclocheilus; species Sinocyclocheilus grahami. The sequence continues at coordinate 72,692 of NW_015507151.1, forward strand.
CACACTCTCAGATCTACCTATTATAACAAGAAAAACTTAAATATAAAATACTCAGTGCATTATTATTTAATTATTATACCATTAATAGTGACTTATTTATTCATACTTTAGTACACTAAAAGTAAAACAATTTGGTATAATAGTAATTTTATAATAAATCCAAAAGCAAGACATGACAAAAACTAGGGAGTGGAAATGGCAACTGAGCTGATGAGTGCTCCTCTGCTGTCATCTACTGTTTACAATGGTAATTTCATGTCATTTTCATCTTAAAAGTCTTAGTTTTTTACTAGGAGACACATTTTTGGCAAATGTTTTTCATCTTCATGAATAAAAAGTGAATCTTTAAAGTGAATTTTACTGCACAACTGTAGAGTTAAAAAAATAATATAGGCTTTAAAATATTTTAAGTGTTTAAAAAAATGTACACTATAGACGAACAGTGGGTAAAGGGCAGAGTGTATTTTTTATTTTGTTATATATTCATGCATCTCACTCCAGCCAGGCAACCAATGTTGGCAACCCCGATATAATATAATATAACATTTAGCTAGTTTTAGATGAGTTTTTGTCTTCTGTGTAAAAAAAAAAAAAAAAAAAAACACTTTCCTGGGTATATATTTTTGTAATAAAACAATTCTGTTTCATAAAATTGGTACTGATAAGAGCTTAACATTATTTACCTTAGCCTACCTTTGGGGTCTTTGCTATTATATTCCAATATCATTATGCCTCAGTTAGCTAATTATAGATTAAGAGTTGTTGTTTTTTATGTACAGATGGCTTGCTGCTGTGATTAATTTATGTTGTTAAAATAATATTCTGTTCTGTAAGTGCGTTGTCTGCTGCTTTATTTAGCTACTTTTCAGTACACCACATTAAGTATGCCACTTAGTCCTGTAAGACTTTGAATGTTAAAGTGCAAATTAACACCTGACCACTCTTGTGGGTTTGCTACTGTTACAATTAAAAATCATAGAAGGGTAAAAACATTGATATGATGTAAGCAAAACAGCTACAACAAATACAACGGATAATTGGTGTGTTAGATTTATAGTGTGCGAATAATCAAGCATTGACAATAATCAGTCGTATTGGCGGAACCGAGGGGCCCCCAAATAATATTCTGCTTTTGCACTTTCCTAGCATTCCTTTTTAAGGTAATGTTATTTTTAGTCCAGTGATCCTGTATTGTTCTTCTCTGCTTTTCATCTCACTAAAGCCCAGCTCACACTTTGCAATTTTTTTTTTTTTTTCCCCCCCCCGTTTTGGTTGTCTGAGACCAATTTTGAAAATTCTAAAAGATTTCTAGAATTCTAGGCTAAAATCTGTAGTCTTTGATCATTGGTTTGACATGTTCACCGACAGTCGATTCAGTGTTTCCCATACATTGATTTATTTGTGGCGGCCCACCACAATATCAAAACTGACCACCTCAAATAGATTTTCCAATAGGCTTTGACTTCGTTGAATAAAGATGGCGTGTCTGAGACCAATTTTGAAAATTCTAAAAGATTTCTAGAATTCTAGGCTAAAATCTGTAGTCTTTGATCATTGGTTTGACATGTTCACCGACAGTCGATTCAGTGTTTCCCATACATTGATTTATTTGTGGCGGCCCACCACAATATCAAAACTGACCACCTCAAATAGATTTTCCAATAGGCTTTGACTTCGTTGAATAAAGATGGCGCTGACGCTGATGGCTGCCTCCGTGGCGTGCTCCACAGTTGTTTTATGTTTTTGTTAGTTTGTCCTGTCTTTAGTTATATCCCTGCAATCAGTTTCACCAGAGATGAATTGCTGGACATTAGGAAGTACACACCACCCGATATTTCACCGGTTTTTGATTATTCTGATGTTTTGCTGGACATTGTTGTCGGGGGAGCTGCGGCGCTGATCAAGCGCTTCAGGACGCGCAGACAGGGGAAGCGAGCCGACGCGCTCGTGAAGCTCAGACAGCGTGGATTCAGACCGCCGTTGCCAAGCATCCATCTGGCAAATCTCCGCTCTCTACCCAACAAAATGGACGACTGCACTCCCCTCACTCACCATCATGGACAGCACTGTGACTGCAATGGAGTCATTCAGATTCCTGGGCACCACAATCTCTCAGGACCTGAAGTGGGACACTCACATTGACTCCATTGTGAAAAAGGCCCAGCAGAGGTTGTACTTCCTTCGCCAGCTGAGGAAGTTCAACCTGCCACAGGAGCTGCTGAAACAGTTCTACTCCGCCAT
>NW_015507151.1:75392-89301 GCF_001515645.1 Sinocyclocheilus grahami
AAAAACTGTCTATTGTAATATACCTGCACATACAGCTGTCAATTTATATATTTTTATTCCTTATTTACTTGTTCTATTTTTTATTATCTGTGTTTTTTGTTCTGTCACTGTCATTCTGTTACACTGTGGAAGCTTCTGTCACGAAAACAAATTCCTCGTATGTGTAAACATACCTGGCAATAAAGCTCATTCTGATTCTGATTCTGATAAACATGAGCACTGCACGTTTCAAAATCGAAACCCGGTGCGGGTGTTTTATATCATGATTTCTGAAGGAAACTGACTGTCTTCAGAAAATTTTGGATGTCATTTTTATTTTATCTTGCATGTAATGTCTGATAAAGCAGCGTTTGTGAGCAGAGCGCTGCTTTGTATACAGCCGTTACCGGGGAAACCTTTATTTCTCCCGCTCTAAGCACCTTCTGCTGGCAGAGAATGAATTTGCATATGTATGGCATATATAAGAGTGTAATGCCGAGTTCACACTGCACGATTTTAGCCCGATTTTTCACTCGCCGACAGATTTTGCAAAATTGCCGACAAATGCCCGAAATCGGAGGCTTGTTCACGCGAGTGACAATCACGCAGTGTGAATTATCAAATATGCGATCTGAGGGAATCGCCGAAGCCTGCAAAATTCACAATCACGCCGTGTGCAATGATTTCTGACTGAAAACTACATCGGCGATGACCTACAACCAATGAGAGACCAAGATACAAGGCAGAGAGAAGTTCGGGGAGGAGTTATAGACCAGAATATCAGTATTTTAATAGATATATGAACACTTATATCATACAGAAACAAGCACAAACATTTGCTTGACCAGCCACAACATCAGCATAACAGTTACTGCAATCCCTGTTCCCTGCATTAGAGACCTACGGATTTTTCAGTCCCGCTCCTGCAAGATTCTGTCCCGCACCCGCCCACTCCCGCAGAAATATATCTTATCTGGTCCTGCCCCTGCCCGCGACATTCATGTTTTGTCCCGCTCCCGCCCGCATAAAAGTAAATCTATATCGATTTTTTCTTCAGTACATCGAAGAAATTTACATAAAATGGTTCTGTAATATCTCCTAAGCTCCACAGCATACCAGCATAAACGCTCCCGATAAAATATTTGTCATTTAGGCTAAGCATTCACATTCACATTCACAAACCACTGTTATTTTTAACAGAAAAGCAAGCATGTGCTGCTGCGTGCATGGTTTGGCATGGCAGAATGCGAGCAGCGCGCTTCCTCTATCATCTCAGTTAATCGCGATCTCAAAGTTCTGTTATATCACATTAAATATATGCACAATGAATCTTTCACAGTGTCTGCACTTCGTGTGTTAAAATGAGAGGATTTGTGAGCACGCAATTTCAGCACTGCGGTGAGTAGATTCTAACTTAATCACCTCTGATTGCCCATTGCGTTCCAGAAATCAACAGCTGAGTCTGATTGGCTACGTTGCGCAACCTTTTAAACACGTGTTGTAAATAGAAACTATGCCTAGCTTGTGCATGTCAATCATTTTAATGTTAATATTAGTTGTTCGTTTTGCTTTTGTGCAACAGATAAATAACAATTTATATGTTTTAAACACTTTGTTTAGATTTCTATTTTGCGGGAGTCCCGCGAATCATTTTATTCTCCCGCATCCCGCACACACACAAGTCTCTTCCCGCCCGCACCTGCACTCGCCCATCAAGAGTTGTCACGTTGGCTCCCACGGGAGTGCAGGTCTCTACCCTGCATCTCCCTCCTGCATAATCTGTTTTTCTTTTTCTCCTTGTAGCTGGAAATCAGCTCGCAGACTTTTTTTTTTATAAAGAATTCCAGTCTCTCTCGAGAACTCCGGTCTGACGCACGCGGGTTTTGGCGCACAGTCCTGCAGTGTGACTTCTACAGCGAACGTCAAACTGTCTTGCAATGATCAGAATTAATGCTAGAGATTTCTTCTAAACGCCATAAACTCCAGCGCTCCCGTCCTCTGCTCATGGAATTCATATGCTATGTTGCCTTTGCTATGATAAACACTGGTTGCGCTGCTGTTTTTATGTGGGTGTGTAGTGCTGCTTACACTATTCTTAAATACGCCGCTATTGCCGCCATATACTTTTCATTATAGCTAACATCTCAGCCCCATGTGTAATGCAGCTCGCAGTCACTGAACGTGTATGGGTTGATAATGTAAAACTCCGGACAAGTTTTCTTGCACGCATCCATTTTTATCGCATCTTGACTATTGTACAGTCTGGCATTAATGACAACTGAGTTCCCACAGAGTGACATCATAATGTTTGTAATACAAGCAACAATCGTAAAGGACTATTAAAAACCGCACAGTGTGAGCCCGCCTTAACACTCCAGTGGGCTGGGCCATAGACATGATGTAGAGGCAAGCTTTTGTTGCACTATGATGTCATAATATGACAAAATCTGAAACAAGTCATTGGTTGGTTTCAATAAAATCTGTTTTTGGACAAACAAAAGTTTTGAGTTTCGAAACTTACAGGATGTTTTTATAGTACAATGACTCTTACATGTCAAAAGATCAAGGAAAATTTTATTTATCAATTCATGACCCCTTTAGAGTTCACTCCAGCCAATGAGCCTGCTCCAGAGTCCGCTTCAACCCAAGAAGTAGTTCCAAAGTCCACACCAATAAATAAACCTGCTTCTGAATCCACCCTATCCCATTAGTCCCCTACAGAGTCAGCTCCACCCCTTGAGCACCAACCAATAAACCCACTCCAGAGCCCGCTCCAGCCCCTGAGCACAGTCTAGAATCTGCTACAGAGCAGTATCCCCTGAACATCTTGAGGGGATACTTAACCCAGAGGTTTCAGCCTCCTCAAACCCAATGCTAATCAGTGATGCCAAGTCAAATTGTCTCAGTGCTGGCCAGTCCGGTGGTCTCTGCGCTGCCAAATGAAATGATCAGAGCACTGCCCAGTCCGGTGGTTTCAGAGTTACTAAGCCCAATGCTCTGAGCAAAGGAGGTCATTCCTGAAACTTTTAGCTGTTCTTTGCTGGCCAAGGAGGCCTTTCCAGAGTTAGTTACCTGTCCTGAGTCAGTAAAATATGCCATTCCCAAAAATACGGTTTCCAATTTTGGCCTGGAAGGCTGTTTCAGAGTTCTCTGCCTGTCCTGTTATGAATGAGGAGGTTGTTCCTGAAACATTTGCCTGTTCTGTGTTAGCCAAGAAGGCTGATCTTGAAATAGTTAACTGTCCTGTATCAAGTCAAAGAAGCCGATTTTAGCCCCATCGTCTCTGCTATGGAGGCTTGTCCTAGTTCCTCTGTCCCAGCTTTGAAGGTTGCCTTAGAAGTCTCTTTGGGATGTTAGGTCAACTGCAATTTAGCCGGCACTCCTGACATTAGCAAGTCAGCCAGTTCTCTAGACATTCTCAGTTTTGCCTGCTCTCCAGACACTGTCAGTTCTGCCGGTCCTCCAGATGCTTTCAGTTCTGTTTAGCCGGCACTCCACAAGTTCTGCCTGGCCCTCTCTGCCTGCCTGGACCCGGTGATCACTTCAGCTACTTGTTCCATATAGACAATCTAATCGGTGGGATCTACCCTGGCTACCTGAATTGAACTGTCACGTGCACTCTGCAAGCTCTATTCACTCTCTCACTCACCTGAATCTTATTCCTTTCCCTCACACGATCACGCTCCTCAGATTACTGATGAATATCACCCAAACTCAATCAGTGATCATACTACAAAAGCACAGCAGTTTCAGTCATTTTGTTTATGGACCTCTTCTCTCTTGTTTCTTGGATTGTTAGATTTTATACGATTTGTGCTTACCAGTTTGTTGTATGTAAAGTATTTTTTCCTCCTCTGACACTCGAAGAAGAGTGATACTTACCTGAGCTTGAGTCTATATCGCTCTCTCTCTCTCTCACATTTTAAATTCTGTTACACCTTTTTAATGAGAATAGTAAGAAAAATATTTAGCAGGAATTGGGTTAACATGGTGTAAAGGGTTTTGTAAGGCTAAATGGAACCTATAAAATCATTCATAGCCATAAATAGACATATGTACATACAAATAATTACACTAAAGTATGTGTAATGCCTTGTGTAATTAATTTGTTTGCCTCCGCACTCAATACTGCACTTGGACTTTTGAGTGCTGATACACATAGCTGAATTAGGTTTTGTGCCTAATCAAAACACATCTTGCTTAAATAGTATGTGAAATTATTAGTTGCTTGTTTTGTATTGACTGACTCTGCACCCCTTTACCTAAATTCGTTACTTCAGACTTATGTGCCCTCTAGAAGCTTGCATTCTGCAAGTGAACGTCACTTTATTGTGCCATCCCAAAGAGGCACAAAATCACTTTCACAGACTTTTAAATTAAAAGTTCCTTCCTGGTGGAATGATCTGCCCAACTCAAACAGAACAGCTGAGTCCTTAGCCATCTTCAAGAATCGGATGCTTTGTGTAATTAATTTGTTTGCCTCAGCACTCAATACTGCACTTGGACTTTTGAGTGCTGATACAAACACATAGCTGAATTAGGTTTTGTGCCTAATCAAAACACATCTTGCTTAAATAGTATGTGAAATTATTAGTTGCTTGTTTTGTATTGACTGACTCTGCACCCCTTTACCTAAATTCGTTACTTCAGACTTATGTGCCCTCTAGAAGCTTGCATTCTGCAAGTGAACGTCACTTTATTGTGCCATCCCAAAGAGGCACAAAATCACTTTCACAGACTTTTAAATTAAAAGTTCCTTCCTGGTGGAATGATCTGCCCAACTCAAACAGAACAGCTGAGTCCTTAGCCATCTTCAAGAATCGGCTAAAAACACATCTCTTCCATCTTTATTTGACCCTCTAACTCTAGCACTCTATATTCTAATTCTATTCTTTTAAAAAAAACTTGCCCCTTTTAGACTTGCACTCTATTCATTTACTAACTGCTTGTTTTCTTAAAAAAAATTAAAACTAGCTTCTCTAATCTTTTTGTATTCTATCTGTTTTCTTTTTATTTATTATATAAATTTATTATATTATATAATAAAAACATTAATAACAAAAATACCCTTGCTACGTGTACTGCATTAAGCTAATGGAGACTTATTATAGCACTTGCATATCTTTGCTCTCTTGTTGATTTTGATTGCTTCCATTGTTCTCATTTGTAAGTCGCTTTGGATAAACGTGTCTGCTAAATGGAAATGTATTGAATTAAGTACTGTCTGGGACACAGCTTGTGAATCATTTAGAACTAAATTAAACATTTCAGCTTTATTGCAAGTTTAAGAAAGAAACCCTTCTAAAAATCTTTTTGGAATGTTCTCAAATAAAAACTCCGCTTGGTGATCAAAAATATATTCACACGGTTTATTAATTTTATATTACTGACAAAACATAATCCCATACAAAAACATGATCCCAACATAATATACCACTGTGTCAAAAATATATCACCTAGTCTTAGACTTGTTGTCAACTGCATAGATGTGATCATTTATGTTGAGTCTTATGTCCCCTCTCTTTATGGTTGCAGAATAAAGCCAGAAGATGCTATGGATTTTGGCGTTTCGCTTCTCTTTTATGGCCTGTACTATGGTGTACTCGGTCGGGATTTTGCAGAGATGTGTGCAGATTTTATGGCATCTACAGTTGGGGTAAGAGCTTAAATCGGTGGATAAACATTACATTGCTTTTACCTATGTACTGTATACCTTTTTCCTATAACATGTTATGAACAGATATTTACTTGATTACAATAAGTTTAGCCTGATTGCTGTCATACCAATTGCAAAAGCCATGTTTGTTTGAACAAGCTATGATGAGCCAAACTGTGTAGCAAAAGCTCTAGCATGAAAGCATCCTCAAATTATTGTCAATTTTCACTCTGATTTTATTTACCAGGGTTCATGGAAAGCTAATAATATAAACAAATTGTAAAACTGGTTTCTAAGGCTGAATTTATAGCTTCTAAAAGAAATAGAAATTAACATTAAAATACTGTTCTGTACTTGTTTTATAGAATCATCAATACATTTTATTATTGCATCTGTTATAAATTGCTTTGTCAGGACAACCTGATGTACAGATGTGTTGTTTCAGTATTACAGTGCATCTGGAATGCCCACTAAGCACCTGTCAGACAGCATCTGTGCCGTCTGTGGTCAGCCAATTCTTGTGGATGTGAGTGAAGAAGGAATCATAGAGAACACATACAGACTGTCCTGCAATCATGTGTATCCTTTACTGTGTTTACATTTGTGTTCATTTGTCCTGTCTGCAAGCTCCAGGGTTTGTACAAAGTTTGGAAAATGCTTGATTTAACTTATGTTTTCAAGGTTTAATTGTGCCATCCCAAAGAGGCACAAAATCACTTTCACAGACTTTTAAATTAAAAGTTCCTTCCTGGTGGAATGATCTGCCCAACTCAAACAGAACAGCTGAGTCCTTAGCCATCTTCAAGAATCGGCTAAAAACACATCTCTTCCATCTTTATTTGACCCTCTAACTCTAGCACTCTATATTCTAATTCTATTCTTTTAAAAAAAAACTTGCCCCTTTTAGACTTGCACTCTATTCATTTACTAACTGCTTGTTTTCTTAAAAAAAATTAAAACTAGCTTCTCTAATCTTTTTGTATTCTATCTGTTTTCTTTTTATTTATTATATAAATTTATTATATTATATAATAAAAACATTAATAACAAAAATACCCTTGCTACGTGTACTGCATTAAGCTAATGGAGACTTATTATAGCACTTGCATATCTTTGCTCTCTTGTTGATTTTGATTGCTTCCATTGTTCTCATTTGTAAGTCGCTTTGGATAAACGTGTCTGCTAAATGGAAATGTATTGAATTAAGTACTGTCTGGGACACAGCTTGTGAATCATTTAGAACTAAATTAAACATTTCAGCTTTATTGCAAGTTTAAGAAAGAAACCCTTCTAAAAATCTTTTTGGAATGTTCTCAAATAAAAACTCCGCTTGGTGATCAAAAATATATTCACACGGTTTATTAATTTTATATTACTGACAAAACATAATCCCATACAAAAACATGATCCCAACATAATATACCACTGTGTCAAAAATATATCACCTAGTCTTAGACTTGTTGTCAACTGCATAGATGTGATCATTTATGTTGAGTCTTATGTCACCTCTCTTTATGGTTGCAGAATAAAGCCAGAAGATGCTATGGATTTTGGCGTTTCGCTTCTCTTTTATGGCCTGTACTATGGTGTACTCGGTCGGGATTTTGCAGAGATGTGTGCAGATTTTATGGCATCTACAGTTGGGGTAAGAGCTTAAATCGGTGGATAAACATTACATTGCTTTTACCTATGTACTGTATACCTTTTTCCTATAACATGTTATGAACAGATATTTACTTGATTACAATAAGTTTAGCCTGATTGCTGTCATACCAATTGCAAAAGCCATGTTTGTTTGAACAAGCTATGATGAGCCAAACTGTGTAGCAAAAGCTCTAGCATGAAAGCATCCTCAAATTATTGTCAATTTTCACTCTGATTTTATTTACCAGGGTTCATGGAAAGCTAATAATATAAACAAATTGTAAAACTGGTTTCTAAGGCTGAATTTATAGCTTCTAAAAGAAATAGAAATTAACATTAAAATACTGTTCTGTACTTGTTTTATAGAATCATCAATACATTTTATTATTGCATCTGTTATAAATTGCTTTGTCAGGACAACCTGATGTACAGATGTGTTGTTTCAGTATTACAGTGCATCTGGAATGCCCACTAAGCACCTGTCAGACAGCATCTGTGCCGTCTGTGGTCAGCCAATTCTTGTGGATGTGAGTGAAGAAGGAATCATAGAGAACACATACAGACTGTCCTGCAATCATGTGTATCCTTTACTGTGTTTACATTTGTGTTCATTTGTCCTGTCTGCAAGCTCCAGGGTTTGTACAGAGTTTGGAAAGTTTGGAAAATGCTTGATTTAACTTATGTTTTCAAGGTTTAAAATGTAATTGAATTTTGAATATTGTCCTTGAAAATGCTTGACAATTAAAGGTACAACAGGTGCACTGGAGATGGTGGACCTGCCAAATATGGTGTTCTCTGTCAAATGCCAGTCAAGCTACATGGTCCTGGCTGTGAGTACTGGTCCCATTAGAGGATGTCAGACCCTCATGCCACCCTCATGGACTGCACACCAGAAGCCTGATCCAAATATTCTACACAATTATTAGTGAATGAGAAGGTTATGCTTTATAATTAATAAGCTGTGGCTGAGTATCAAGCTTTTAAACCTCTGAACAACAGACCTTTATGTAAAGTGTATGCAACTATTGTTGTATTCTTTTTCATCCATCTCCTCATTATGAAAGCATATACAGTGGGTACGGAAAGTATTCAGACCCCCTTAAATTTTTCACTCTTTGTTATATTGCAGCCATTTGCTAAAATCATTTGTTAATTTTTTCCCTCAATGTACACACAGCACCCCGACAATGAGTCGCCAAATTTGGATTGATTATATGTATTCTATTTATATGCTTCTTGTTATGGTTTTATTCATTAAGTTTCAAGTTTACACTGATATTAGTAAAATTACATGTAAAAGTTTGACAACATTTCTAACTTTTTAAAACCACAGACAATAGAGTTGTCATCATCTGGCCCATACACTAGATGCACACATTTGTTTCCTTAACCTATTTTTTCTCAGATTCCATGAGTTTTGCATACGTGGCTGGTGCATTGTGGGTAAGAAGCAGACATGTCCATACTGCAAAGAAAAAGTTGACCTTAAAAGGATGTTCAGTAACCCGTATCCTTTTTGACTTCCAAAACACTCAAATCAGTTAAATTCAACTTTAGCATATACATGTGTAGCTCGTCTCACACGTTATAAATGTTTTTTACAAGATTTGTATTCTATATAGAGTGTGCATTTAAAAAAAATCTTTAAGCAGAAAAAAAAAAAACATTGGCTAAATGTAGTTTTTTTTTTTTTTTTACCCTTCAAGCTTAGTATTGTGTATGTTATGTCATGCTTTTTCTAGATGTGTCAGAGGAGCCAGCAGTAGTAATGGTTTGTGATTCCCACTCCTTTCATAAGCTGGACCTGCCAGTAACAACCCCCCCCCCCATATTGGATTTATTCAAACATAAATTAAAGGATGTTCAGTAACCCGTATCCTTTTTGACTTCCAAAACACTCAAATCAGTTAAATTCAACTTTAGCATATACATGTGTAGCTCGTCTCACACATTATAAATGTTTTTTACAAGATTTGTATTCTATATAGAGTGTGCATTTAAAAAAAATCTTTAAGCAGAAAAAAAAAAACATTGGCTAAATGTAGTTTTTTTTTTTTTTTTACCATTCAAGCTTAGTATTGTGTATGTTATGTCATGCTTTTTCTAGATGTGTCAGAGGAGCCAGCAGTAGTAATGGTTTGTGATTCCCACTCCTTTCATAAGCTGGACCTGCCAGTAACAACCCCCCCCCCCATATTGGATTTATTCAAACATAAATTAAACATTGAAGAACAGTAAAAATTATAATGAATATGTTATATGGTGCATATATTTAGCAAAGTACCCCTCTCTACAGTTTATTTTTTTATCTGACTAGAGTTTATGGTCACCGAATATGTTTTTTTCTGAGGTAAATGTGACGTTACATGACATTGTTTACAAGCCATTATTGACATCTTTGCGTGGCTGAAACACTGATGGACCCTTTTCACAAGACTGATGACGCGTTTAACAATCATCAGCATCGTAAATCCTCAAGTTTTTAATATTTGTATTTTTTTTTATGTATGTACATTTATAACACTATTCTTTGTATTATATCACCTTTGCATCAAATTACAAAAAAAACAGTTAACGCTAATGCGAGGGTATTTCTAATGCAGCGTCTATGGGAGGGCGTGGCTGAAACACTGATGGACCCTTTTCACAAGACTGATGACGCGTTTAACAATCATCAGCATCGTAAATCCTCAAGTTTTTAATATTTGTATTTTTTTTTATGTATGTACATTTATAACACTATTCTTTGTATTATATCACCTTTGCATCAAATTACAAAAAAAACAGTTAACGCTAATGCGAGGGTATTTCTAATGCAGCGTCTATGGGAGGGACGGTAAATTTGACATCGTTCTCTCTTCTGACTGGTTATCAGTCTCTCTCAATTTTTTCCCTTTTATTGAAAGTCACGAAAACACTATTGTGGAGTTTTTCTTTTGCTATTTTAGCAAATGGGAATGCAAAAAAATATATTTGTGGTACTCTCCCATTCACTGCTCTTCATGTTAACCCAACTATGATGACTTCCGCTGCTGAGAAACCCAGGAATGTGAAAAGGGTCCATTGAGCGATTACATGAGACAGGATACGGATTGTAAAGTTTTACTTTCTTTTAACTTGCCTTTGGATGTTTAGTCATGTTTATGCTATGTTTTGTGCTGAAAATAATTATTAATTAATGTGGAGGAGATGATCAGTTCACTTACGCCTCGCGCTGCTGCGTCTGTTGTACTGAGGCTGTCTGTCACTTCACATTAAACAGCGCCAAAACGGCATTTATTGTTTAAATACTACAATACAATGGACAGAATTTGAAATCTGAGACTTTTTCATATTAAAAGTACCAAAGCACAATGCTTATTGTGATTTATTGGATGGGACGTGTCCTTCAATGTTCCGTCCATTAACTGAAAACAGGCTATAGACTAATCGATTCTTGGGATTTAAGAATCGATATTGTTCCGTAAAAATTTGAATCGATTAATATCGAGATATCGATAATTTTTTTTTACCCAGCCCTGATAGATAGATAAATAGATAGATAGATAGATAGATAGATGATCAATTTTAAAGGGATAGTTCACCCAAAAAATAAAATGTATGTCATTATTTACTCACCCTCATGTCAGTCCACACTAGTAAGACCTTTGCTCATCTTCGGATCACATTAAAATATTTTTGATGAAATCAGAGCTTTCTGACCCTTGCAACTGAACGCAACTGAAACATTTTATGGCCCAGAAAGGTAGTAAGGACATTGTTAAAATAGTGTGTGTGTTTGACATCAGTGGTTCAACCGTAATGTTATGAAGCTACGAGAGTACTTTTTGTGAGCAAAGAAAACAAAAGTCCGCACTTTTGTGACATGCTGCTTTGACTGCCAGGTAGAAGTCGACTGCGTAGCTTGCGGGCTCAGCATAAGTGCACATCGAGGGCACATAGCGGCCGCAAAGGAGGCGCTTGTTAGCACCCATCTGAAAGCTAAAATATTTAATGGGACACCCTATGGTCTCGTGGACTTAACGGACTTGCGCACACAGCGGCCAAAAGTGCACATGAAGTGTGCCATTTGGAACAGGGCCAATTTCTTCTCTTCAGTGTCAGTCTCCACCACCATTCAGTGCTGTTGTGCTGACACAGGAGCCGGCGTTCTGACGTAGGAAGTCCATCTCCCTTAGTTCATCGTCTTTATATTCTGGTTCAAATAAGTAAGGCTGGGCAAAAATTTGCAAGTCATCCTCTCTGTTGAAATGTTTACATGAAATGTTTACAATTCAGACATGTTTACGAAGACTTTTTGTACAGCATGCATCTTCTACTGTAAACAAAGCGCATTGCATCCAGGTTCTACGTCAGAACACCGGCTCCTGCATCAGCTACACCACACGCATGCGTCGTAGCGCACTCATGAATGGCAGCAGAGAATGACACTGAAGAGAAGTCGTTTTTATTTTCTTTGTGTGCAAAAAGTATTCTTGTAGCTTCATAACGTTACGGTTGAACCACTGATGTCATATGGACTATTTTAACAATGCCCTTACTACCTTTTTGGTCCATAAAACCATAAGTTGCGTTGCTGTCTATGCAGGGTCAGAAAGCTCTCGGATTTCATAAAAAATATATTAATTTGTGTTCCGAAGATGAAAAAAAGTTTTACGGGTTTGGAACAACATGAGGAGGAGTAATTAATGACAGAATTTTCATTTTTGGGTGAACTATCCCTTTAAGTAGGGTGGCCATATGTGCCATTTATACAGAACATGTTCTGGCCAGGATTTTTATATTGCCTAAAATATCAGAAGTAGTTTCACCAATAACATGCAAGTATTGTACATAATCGACCGATTGTGGCTCGTGAGAAGGAGAGATCTGCAGAGAACAATCAAAGCAATGCAAAAATGTGCACGTTAGGTGTGTTTGTTCGTTCGACTTGAAGCAGCGCTGCACACCGATCATTGTTTGACACCAAAGTACCGCGAAAGTGATTCAAATGTGTAAGGAGCCATCTGCTCTGCTTTCTGTAGCTCTCGTGAATGTCATACAACAATCGATCTGCACAGTGCAAACAGCCAAAACCTGGATATTTTAGGCAATATAGAAATCCTGGCAAACAAGTGTCCTGTAAAAATGGACTGTATGGTCACCCTACCTTTAAGCTTCGTACATTGCATGACACTGTCCAGATAATGCCTGTCTAGGATAATGCCTGTTCACATGTATGCTCCAGTTTCTGTGAGAATGTCACTGATACTATACGCAAGGCATTTGTTATAAGACGGTGCTATGCCAGTAACTTGTATGTTACACTTAATACACTTTATTTTGCTGCTCTCTGGAATACTTGATATCAATCGTACTCGGTTACTAACGTAACCTCGGTTCCCTGAGATACGGGAATGAGTACTGCGTAGCTAGACGCTATGGGGAAAACTCCTTTTTCTCTGAGGACTGAAGACTTTTCAATCACGCAGTGTAACTGCACAGCCATTGGTTCGTGCAGTAAATTAAAAACAAACCAGTGGCTCTGCAGCAGTGCTGCATGAGCCTATGACGATGAAGCCCGCCAGAATGGGCGCTGCCATCTGGCTATATAAGCGGGCATTACACCATACGATCTCAGGCAAATTTGACTTAAGTGACGACACAGAGTCGTGCAGCTTCATGGCACGTCAACCAACGCAATACTCGTTCCCATATATCAGGGAACCAAGGTTACGTTAGTAACAGAGTATGTTCCCTTTCGATACTTCACTTGTACTGCATCGCTAGATGCTATGGAGAACCAGTACAATCCCGCCATGCCGTGAAAGAGGAATGACTGACATGAACTGGCCTCAGAGGCTCAGAGGGACCAAGTATAAACAGGGTGAGCCTTGCAGGAGGCAAGAGGGCAAAACTCACCGAGGTCAACCCAGCCTTAATCGTTAATCATTCCAAACAATTTTGTACAGCCCCAGCACTTCTAAAAGGGCCAAGAGCATACATGAAGTCAGGCAAATGCCTGAAGGATTAGACCTGCCCTTAGGCAGGTGCGTGCCCCTTTAAGCAGATAGAATCTGAGCCTGTAAGGCCGGAACGTCCAAGTTATAGAACCTTCACACCTTTGATCTGCCAGGTGTGTTTACACGAAAGGATCTTCTGTGCCCTTCTTCTAACGAGTGGTTTGATCCTTTTAGGCAGATTTAAAGCGAATGTTGTCACTAGTGATTATTCTCACTGACAGCTTCAGTGTTAGATGCGTCTGGGCCACGCCCATGCTAAGGCCACGCCCACCGGGGGGGGGGACTGCTCTCGCTGCGAGAACATTGAGTCCAGCAAAGCATTACAGCCTCTTTTATGCCTCCAAGCACCCCGTTCAATTCCGGGTGCCGATGGCAGTGTTTGTGTTGTAATTGCGGTTGTGAACACTGGGCCTGTCCAAATAGTGCCCACACAACCAGCCGCTGTTATAGCGAGAAAATATTTTTTTTAAAACCCAACCAATCATTTTCAAAAAGAGATTAAATTGCCTCTTCCACTTATCATGAGTGTCAGGTCCCCACAAGGCGGCCTACCACTCAAACCAATCCAACCCCTTGTCACGTGGGCCGAGGCCTGGCAGGCCATCCCCTGAGTGTCAGACTGGGTTTT